>NW_026974221.1:0-94793 GCF_037042905.1 Lytechinus pictus | reverse complement strand
TCATGACCAATGACGAACAAAAATATATTATTCATAGATCGCTGCAATATAACCTTGGTGAACTGTATACTTCGTAATGATCATAAGCAAGAAATATAAACAACACGGCAGCGATAAAAAATGTATGCATCATATGCGTTATAATGTAATTAAACGACTATGATATAAACGATAACTAGTGTAAAGTCTCGATTTCTTTCAAGTAATCGAACGGCCGTGGATATACTTGGGATAGGGCGAGGTAGGTAGAGAAAAGAGATTGGGTGACAGACGGAGAGAGAGTGAACATTTTTTTTACAGGAAAATGTTAGCCTTCGCCCCTGGTTATCTATCCAGGTCGCTGTTAAGTCAGATTTTGCCAACTAAAAAAAAAACGGCGTAAACTTCTTATTCTAGTTTAAGAAAATCCAGATCATTAGGCGTGGTTTTTTCGATTTAATTAAAATCAGGTACTTTTCAACGAGAGTTTGTGCCGTTAATTAGGAATAAGGAATATTTATCTTTATAGAGGAACATTTACAATAAAGATGAATTTGTATTTTGACAGGTTCGCAGGGAGGCATTTTTTGGTATGTCTTGATGAAGTAAATTGATAAGTAAAAATGGAAAAAAATATCACCATTTTCAATTTTCACGATACCCAGTTAAAAACCAGGTCATTATTTTGTGCAACTTTACCAGGAAAGGGAACAATTTTAATTCCACCCGATAAAAATTGTACAAGTTGTAACGACATATCGCCACTTGCCGTCAGTGGGCCTATTACATCACAACAAGTCGTCGCTTTCGTCTCCATCATCATAATTGTACTCTTTTCTATGTGGATATTGATTAAAAAACATATAGATTTCGCTCAGCATAGAGTTTAGCATATGTAATAAACTGGGATGTTGTCCTGTTTTCGAAAGAGTTTTTACTGATCCCTAAAGTCGGTCAAAACAAAATAAGAAGAAAATAGAATCACCACACTAATTGCTCACTTACAATACTCTGTCGCCATCTCTCGACCAGGGGCAGTACAGGCGCCAATTGGCCAATGAATGAAAGACCGGGGCTCATTTGCATACGGACCGAACCGCGCCGCACCCGGACGCGGTGTATAAATAGGGCTATTGGGACGGTGCACTCGCATTAGCAACAGAATATCTGATCGACGCACACGTTTCGCTACATTCTTCACATACCAGCTTACATTCATCATGGCTCCAACAGGTCAAGTTGCCAAGAAAGGTTCCAAGAAAGCAGTCAAGGCGCCCCGGCCCAGCGGTGGCAAGAAAAGGCACAGGAAAAGGAAGGAGAGCTACGGAATCTACATCTACAAGGTCCTCAAGCAGGTTCACCCCGATACTGGAATCTCTAGCCGGGCCATGACGATCATGAACAGCTTCGTCAACGACATCTTTGAGCGAATTGCCGGCGAATCTTCTCGGCTGGCCAAATACAACAAGAAGTCAACCATCAGCAGTCGTGAGATCCAGACCGCTGTCCGCCTACTTCTTCCAGGGGAGCTTGCTAAGCACGCCGTGAGTGAGGGCACCAAAGCGGTGACGAAGTATACCACATCTAAATAGAGAGAGTTCTACTCTCTGTACAAACAACGGCCCTTTTCAGGGCCACACAAATATTCAAGAAAGAATGCATTATGTAGTATAAGCATTATGATAAGCATTATGATAATAAATAAGCGTAAATAAGGAATAAATAAGCATATGAATGAACGGTGGAATATATTAAACAAATAATATTAAAATAAGATGCAATAAAATGCAATAACTTAAATAAATTAAAATAAGATGCAATAAAATGCAATAACTTAAATAAATTAAAATAAAATGCAATAACTAAAAGGGTGCCGATGATTAGGCATGATCATGGAAAAAAGTATTGATGCGGGTCTATATTCGTGTGTTTATGAATGCATGCATAGAGTTATAAATAAATACTGAATAAGGGGAGTCGGGGGACACAGGAGGCAAAGAAAGTCCACACTAGCATGTTTGAGAAGGCAGGAGTAAGGAGGGGGGGGTGGTGTCTTGATTATTCATTCACACATGATGCCCCTTTTCCTCAATTTCTTTTACCTATAACTTCGGCACCCCATTGGTGTCTTCACTCACGCAGTGCCGTTATGAACAGCGCCACCTTCCGATAAAAATAAATGACGGCACCCTATCACGCTTCGCGCGTTATGACAATAGAACAACCCAACTGACCAATCACAAGAGCTCTGCGGACGGCGCCGTCGGGTTTGGGATCTCGCGTTGCTCATATAAATAGCGATCATTTTTCAGCAGCAGTCACTCATCTCGTTTTCTACGTTCGATTCGCAGACTTACCATCAGACAAGTAACCAACCATGGCACGCACGAAGCAGACGGCTCGCAAATCTACCGGAGGGAAGGCTCCCCGAAAGCAGTTGGCAACCAAGGCGGCCAGGAAGAGTGCTCCAGCCACCGGAGGCGTTAAAAAACCACATAGGTACAGGCCTGGAACTGTCGCCCTGAGAGAGATCCGCCGCTACCAGAAAAGCACCGAGCTTCTGATCCGAAAACTCCCATTCCAGCGGCTAGTGAGGGAGATTGCCCAGGACTTCAAAACAGAGCTCCGCTTCCAGAGTTCCGCCGTGATGGCCCTTCAAGAAGCTAGCGAGGCCTATCTGGTCGGGCTATTTGAAGATACCAACCTGTGCGCCATCCATGCCAAGAGAGTTACCATCATGCCGAAAGATATCCAGCTGGCCCGTCGAATCCGCGGAGAACGCGCCTAGAGCGCCAATGCACTACAGCCTGTATGGCATTCCAAAACGGCTCTTTTCAGAGCCACCATAACATCACGAAAGAATCACTGCTATAATATATATTAATACGATATGTAATATATAAATAATAAATAGAAATACAGAATCCTTTTGATAATTGATATATACAATAGAAACAATGCACATTTTACATAATACTGGGCCGTGATATAAGGTCGGGATTTTTTAATTACATATAGAAAGTTCATTAGAGGGAGCGGGAGAAAGGGGGGGGGGGGTAATTACCTGTATTTGATGAAGAGTGAGTGCGTATGTCACATGCCACTGTCCATATATTGCCGTGCCTTGCACCATGACACCCTCTTCCCCTCTGTTCCTATTGAAATTAGAGGAAAAAAATAAACCATTGATAAAATCACAGGAACAGTCCATACGTAGTTTTAATCATTTTTTTTCAAATAAAAGAAATGGGGAATCGCCAGGTTTTCCTTTCTGTTATTTGAATGTAGGATTTATATAGGTTAGTCGGTATACTTTTCCTAATAAATATATTATATGGAGTACATAATCATTTCTTTTTTCAAGTGGGTTTCTTTGTAATTTTTTTAAAATAAGAATTCACTTGTCATTCTGTTATTAGAATATAAAATACATGTATTCGCTAATTCTATCGTATTTTACTCAGATCCTATGCAGCAATATTGCAACATAGTCACGAGCTTCTAAATTGAGTTGCGTGCTCGATTATTTCATATCAAATGTTGGTGTGCACGTCATCATTTTTTTCAAGAAAATGAAATAAGTGGTGCACGTGGAGGAGGAGGTTTAAATTGGGTTCCTCAGTCGATTAGTGGTGCACGTGAGGGAGTATGGTTAGCTAAAGTACAAAATGAGAATGAATGCGTCGCATGATGGCAGCATTCACGATATTCATTTTTTTTAGGCGCCCGGACCACGGACAGCGGTCAGCGTACCGCTGATTGGTTGATAGTCACAATAGCCCGGCGGTCAACGCGAACGCCACATCGCGTATAAAAAGGCAGAAAAAAGCAGTGAGTAGTCATTACACAAATGCACATTGCTCCGGTCTAATCTTCAATTCGCTGTCGTCTCATCTCATTAATAAAACATCATGTCTGGAAGAGGAAAGAGTGGAAAGGCACGAACCAAGGCAAAGACTCGCTCATCCCGTGCTGGTCTTCAGTTCCCAGTGGGACGTGTTCACCGATTTCTTCGCAAGGGCAGTTATGCACAGAGGGTAGGCGCTGGAGCACCCGTCTACATGGCTGCAGTACTGGAGTACCTGACTGCCGAAATCTTGGAACTCGCCGGCAATGCTGCTCGTGACAACAAGAAGTCAAGGATCATCCCTCGTCACCTTCAGCTCGCCGTACGCAACGACGAGGAACTGAACAAACTATTGGGTGGTGTGACAATCGCCCAAGGTGGTGTACTGCCAAACATCCAAGCCGTGTTGCTTCCAAAGAAGACTGCAAAATCAAGCTAGCTTGCTTCTACAAAACCAAACCAAACAACGGCCCTTTTAAGGGCCACTAATTATTCACGAAAGAATCTTGTTGTTTTTTATGTAAAATAAAGTTCCCCGATATCAAAATGTCCACATGGTCGAACACCCCCCCCCCCTCTCTCTCTCTCCCTCTCTCTCTATCTATCCCTCTGTCTCTTACTGGCTCTATACAAATAATAAGGTAAATAACGCAAAAATGGTTAACGAGACCTCAGTGAGGCTCAAGAAGTAAACGTAAAAAATGAAATGAAATGAAACGATTCTTACAAATCTGGCAATATGAAATTTGAAAAAAATGGGAGGGGTGTGGTCGAAGATGAAATAGTAGAAGTAGTAGAAGCAGTAGTAGTATACCAAAGTCAAGAAGTAACAAAAAAAAGTTTTGGAATGGCAAAACTTGTACCATTATTCAGATTACAATATATTATGTCGCAGATTGTTGTTGTCGTCGAGCGCCCCCTTGTGGCGAAATTTTCCTTGTCTCGGTGTTCTGCATGGCGTTATATTGAGAAGCTGTAGTTACTATGCTATACAATACTGGATAAAGATTTTTAATGTATTCATATACGTGTGTTTTAAAGTGGGTACGACGAAAAATATAGAAATAAATAGCGTTTAGAAATTCGAGTTTGTCTTCGAATAGGGAAATGACAGAAGCGGCAATGATGATGATGACGATGATGATAACAATGATAATAATAAATAATAATAATGATGATGATAATAACAATAAGAAGAAGAAGAAAAGAAGAAGACGAAGAAAAAGAAGAAGAAGACGAAGAAAAAGAAGAAGAAAAAGAATAAGAAAAGAAGAAGAAGGAGAAGAAGAAGAAAAAAAAAGAAGAAGACTCTTTTTTGAGTGAAGCTAGTGAAGCGGGCGACACAGTGGTGGTGGTGCTGGCAACCTGGGGAGGTTTCCTACCACGTACGCAACCATGACGTATAATGATGATTTCTCGGGGAAGGGGACACTTGTTTTGTTTACACCGCAACTGTAAATACGTATACCAAGATGGCTGAGAAGGATACCAAGAAGGCTCCTAAGAAGAAACCAGCGACCCATCCGCCTGCTGCTGAGATGGTTATGACAGCAATCAGCGAATTGAAGGAGCGGAATGGATCTTCGCTCCAGGCAATCAAGAAGTACATCGAGCAGAACTTCGATGTCCAGATGGACCGACAGCTCATATTCATCAAGAAGGCTCTAAAGGCTGGTGTGGAGAAGGGCAAACTTACGCAGACGAAGGGTAAAGGTGCTTCGGGGTCATTCAAGTTGAATGTGCAAGCAGCCAAGGCACAAGCAGCGGAGAAGGCCAAGAAGGAGAAAGAGAGAGCCAAACAGCAAGCACAGCGGGAGAAGGAAAAGGCGAAATCTGCAGCCCAGAAGGAGAAGAAGCAGAAGGCAGCCGCCGCTAAGAAGGCAAAGGCAGCACCAAAGAAAGTGAAGAAGCCTGCAAAGAAGACTAAGACCACTGAGAAGAAAGAAAAGAAAAAGACACCAAAGAAGAAAGTCCCTGCCAAGAAGTCGACACCCAAGAAGGCAGTAACCAAGAAGCCAAAGGCTTCGAACCCCAAGAAACCCGCAGCAAAGAAAGTAGCGGCAAAGAAATCCAAGTGATTTCTGCATAGCCACTTTCCAGTGCCAACAAAACGGCTCTTTTCAGAGCCACCAAATTTCCAAGAAAGAATACCTGTCTGTATGAAAAAAAATAATATAAAGAAATATTCTTATAGCATTGTCCATATTGTGGCAATCCTATGGTATAAACCTTAAAAAATGATGAAATGTGAGGATTGTGTATTCATTCAAATTATAAAGTAGCCACGGAATTATGAAATGTAACATTATAAGAAGAATGAAAAAGAAGGGGGTGTTTAAATGGTGGGCGGGATGTGAATGACATATAAAGGTATGAAAATGTATATGTACTAACTATCTATAAAAATTACATAATAGGAAACAATATATATATATATATATATATGAATAAAATCGAAGAGACAGAATCAAAGGTCAAAATGAAGAAAACGAAATATATGCAAGTGCAAAGAATATGAGGGGGTCGGTATTACTGGAGGATTTAAAATGCATACATTTGAAATATTGCCTTATATTCGAGTACTATGTACAATGTCTTCCGAAAATTATGCGATTTTTTCCCCCCGAAGGATCATTATTCCGTGCGTTTTCAGGGCGGGGACTCTTTTCAGAAATTATATCGGCGTCGGCACAAGGGGGCGCTCTGAATTCGCCGGCGGGTCGGCGCGGTGACGAATTTCGTCACCCACGTCCGCAATCCGACCACAATTGCCGCTGCTCTCGCTTTTTAACTCATTCGCTCAGCGTAACATCCAGTCTTCAGTATCGTACACAACTAGCTCTCATTCATCAAGATGTCAGGTCGCGGAAAAGGAGGAAAGGGTCTCGGAAAGGGTGGTGCCAAGCGTCATCGCAAGGTTCTCCGAGACAACATCCAAGGTATCACGAAGCCTGCTATCCGCCGTCTAGCAAGAAGAGGTGGAGTCAAGAGGATCTCTGGTCTCATCTACGAAGAGACACGCGGTGTACTGAAAGTCTTCTTGGAGAATGTCATCCGTGATGCCGTCACCTACTGTGAGCATGCCAAGCGCAAGACTGTCACAGCCATGGACGTGGTCTATGCACTAAAGAGGCAGGGCCGTACTCTGTACGGTTTCGGCGGCTAATCTAACCATATGGTTATGACTACAAATAACGGCTCTTTTCAGAGCCACCACATGAGCAAGAAAGAATGCTGTTGATTTTAATTAATGACTAGATAATGATATAAATTAATCCGAGATTAAATGAATTTTATCTTTGCGTATATTGCAATGTAGGTCAAGAATGATTAGGGGATAATTTCAGATATTTATATGAATAATTTCAGATATTCATATACATGGTAATATATAAAAATATAAAATATCATGTACCAGTGAATACTAAATAACTTACAAACAGCACTATCATCATATTGCCTTAAACCGAGTGCGATTCACACGTAGCTAGCCAAAGAGGTGCGGGTCAGATTCAGAGTTGTGGTACGGTTTCGTTTTTTTTTAATAGCAATTATATAGGAATATTTACAACATTTGAACGAAAAGAAGAGTTCCATTACATAGCAACAAGATGCAAAAAATGTTGTTTTTTGTCATGACCAATGACGAACAAAAATATATTATTCATAGATCGCTGCAATATAACCTTGGTGAACTGTATACTTCGTAATGATCATAAGCAAGAAATATAAACAACACGGCAGCGATAAAAAATGTATGCATCATATGCGTTATAATGTAATTAAACGACTATGATATAAACGATAACTAGTGTAAAGTCTCGATTTCTTTCAAGTAATCGAACGGCCGTGGATATACTTGGGATAGGGCGAGGTAGGTAGAGAAAAGAGATTGGGTGACAGACGGAGAGAGAGTGAACATTTTTTTTACAGGAAAATGTTAGCCTTCGCCCCTGGTTATCTATCCAGGTCGCTGTTAAGTCAGATTTTGCCAACTAAAAAAAAAACGGCGTAAACTTCTTATTCTAGTTTAAGAAAATCCAGATCATTAGGCGTGGTTTTTTCGATTTAATTAAAATCAGGTACTTTTCAACGAGAGTTTGTGCCGTTAATTAGGAATAAGGAATATTTATCTTTATAGAGGAACATTTACAATAAAGATGAATTTGTATTTTGACAGGTTCGCAGGGAGGCATTTTTTGGTATGTCTTGATGAAGTAAATTGATAAGTAAAAATGGAAAAAAATATCACCATTTTCAATTTTCACGATACCCAGTTAAAAACCAGGTCATTATTTTGTGCAACTTTACCAGGAAAGGGAACAATTTTAATTCCACCCGATAAAAATTGTACAAGTTGTAACGACATATCGCCACTTGCCGTCAGTGGGCCTATTACATCACAACAAGTCGTCGCTTTCGTCTCCATCATCATAATTGTACTCTTTTCTATGTGGATATTGATTAAAAAACATATAGATTTCGCTCAGCATAGAGTTTAGCATATGTAATAAACTGGGATGTTGTCCTGTTTTCGAAAGAGTTTTTACTGATCCCTAAAGTCGGTCAAAACAAAATAAGAAGAAAATAGAATCACCACACTAATTGCTCACTTACAATACTCTGTCGCCATCTCTCGACCAGGGGCAGTACAGGCGCCAATTGGCCAATGAATGAAAGACCGGGGCTCATTTGCATACGGACCGAACCGCGCCGCACCCGGACGCGGTGTATAAATAGGGCTATTGGGACGGTGCACTCGCATTAGCAACAGAATATCTGATCGACGCACACGTTTCGCTACATTCTTCACATACCAGCTTACATTCATCATGGCTCCAACAGGTCAAGTTGCCAAGAAAGGTTCCAAGAAAGCAGTCAAGGCGCCCCGGCCCAGCGGTGGCAAGAAAAGGCACAGGAAAAGGAAGGAGAGCTACGGAATCTACATCTACAAGGTCCTCAAGCAGGTTCACCCCGATACTGGAATCTCTAGCCGGGCCATGACGATCATGAACAGCTTCGTCAACGACATCTTTGAGCGAATTGCCGGCGAATCTTCTCGGCTGGCCAAATACAACAAGAAGTCAACCATCAGCAGTCGTGAGATCCAGACCGCTGTCCGCCTACTTCTTCCAGGGGAGCTTGCTAAGCACGCCGTGAGTGAGGGCACCAAAGCGGTGACGAAGTATACCACATCTAAATAGAGAGAGTTCTACTCTCTGTACAAACAACGGCCCTTTTCAGGGCCACACAAATATTCAAGAAAGAATGCATTATGTAGTATAAGCATTATGATAAGCATTATGATAATAAATAAGCGTAAATAAGGAATAAATAAGCATATGAATGAACGGTGGAATATATTAAACAAATAATATTAAAATAAGATGCAATAAAATGCAATAACTTAAATAAATTAAAATAAGATGCAATAAAATGCAATAACTTAAATAAATTAAAATAAAATGCAATAACTAAAAGGGTGCCGATGATTAGGCATGATCATGGAAAAAAGTATTGATGCGGGTCTATATTCGTGTGTTTATGAATGCATGCATAGAGTTATAAATAAATACTGAATAAGGGGAGTCGGGGGACACAGGAGGCAAAGAAAGTCCACACTAGCATGTTTGAGAAGGCAGGAGTAAGGAGGGGGGGGTGGTGTCTTGATTATTCATTCACACATGGTGCCCCTTTTCCTCAATTTCTTTTACCTATAACTTCGGCACCCCATTGGTGTCTTCACTCACGCAGTGCCGTTATGAACAGCGCCACCTTCCGATAAAAATAAATGACGGCACCCTATCACGCTTCGCGCGTTATGACAATAGAACAACCCAACTGACCAATCACAAGAGCTCTGCGGACGGCGCCGTCGGGTTTGGGATCTCGCGTTGCTCATATAAATAGCGATCATTTTTCAGCAGCAGTCACTCATCTCGTTTTCTACGTTCGATTCGCAGACTTACCATCAGACAAGTAACCAACCATGGCACGCACGAAGCAGACGGCTCGCAAATCTACCGGAGGGAAGGCTCCCCGAAAGCAGTTGGCAACCAAGGCGGCCAGGAAGAGTGCTCCAGCCACCGGAGGCGTTAAAAAACCACATAGGTACAGGCCTGGAACTGTCGCCCTGAGAGAGATCCGCCGCTACCAGAAAAGCACCGAGCTTCTGATCCGAAAACTCCCATTCCAGCGGCTAGTGAGGGAGATTGCCCAGGACTTCAAAACAGAGCTCCGCTTCCAGAGTTCCGCCGTGATGGCCCTTCAAGAAGCTAGCGAGGCCTATCTGGTCGGGCTATTTGAAGATACCAACCTGTGCGCCATCCATGCCAAGAGAGTTACCATCATGCCGAAAGATATCCAGCTGGCCCGTCGAATCCGCGGAGAACGCGCCTAGAGCGCCAATGCACTACAGCCTGTATGGCATTCCAAAACGGCTCTTTTCAGAGCCACCATAACATCACGAAAGAATCACTGCTATAATATATATTAATACGATATGTAATATATAAATAATAAATAGAAATACAGAATCCTTTTGATAATTGATATATACAATAGAAACAATGCACATTTTACATAATACTGGGCCGTGATATAAGGTCGGGATTTTTTAATTACATATAGAAAGTTCATTAGAGGGAGCGGGAGAAAGGGGGGGGGGGTAATTACCTGTATTTGATGAAGAGTGAGTGCGTATGTCACATGCCACTGTCCATATATTGCCGTGCCTTGCACCATGACACCCTCTTCCCCTCTGTTCCTATTGAAATTAGAGGAAAAAAATAAACCATTGATAAAATCACAGGAACAGTCCATACGTAGTTTTAATCATTTTTTTTCAAATAAAAGAAATGGGGAATCGCCAGGTTTTCCTTTCTGTTATTTGAATGTAGGATTTATATAGGTTAGTCGGTATACTTTTCCTAATAAATATATTATATGGAGTACATAATCATTTCTTTTTTCAAGTGGGTTTCTTTGTAATTTTTTTAAAATAAGAATTCACTTGTCATTCTGTTATTAGAATATAAAATACATGTATTCGCTAATTCTATCGTATTTTACTCAGATCCTATGCAGCAATATTGCAACATAGTCACGAGCTTCTAAATTGAGTTGCGTGCTCGATTATTTCATATCAAATGTTGGTGTGCACGTCATCATTTTTTTCAAGAAAATGAAATAAGTGGTGCACGTGGAGGAGGAGGTTTAAATTGGGTTCCTCAGTCGATTAGTGGTGCACGTGAGGGAGTATGGTTAGCTAAAGTACAAAATGAGAATGAATGCGTCGCATGATGGCAGCATTCACGATATTCATTTTTTTTAGGCGCCCGGACCACGGACAGCGGTCAGCGTACCGCTGATTGGTTGATAGTCACAATAGCCCGGCGGTCAACGCGAACGCCACATCGCGTATAAAAAGGCAGAAAAAAGCAGTGAGTAGTCATTACACAAATGCACATTGCTCCGGTCTTATCTTCAATTCGCTGTCGTCTCATCTCATTAATAAAACATCATGTCTGGAAGAGGAAAGAGTGGAAAGGCACGAACCAAGGCAAAGACTCGCTCATCCCGTGCTGGTCTTCAGTTCCCAGTGGGACGTGTTCACCGATTTCTTCGCAAGGGCAGTTATGCACAGAGGGTAGGCGCTGGAGCACCCGTCTACATGGCTGCAGTACTGGAGTACCTGACTGCCGAAATCTTGGAACTCGCCGGCAATGCTGCTCGTGACAACAAGAAGTCAAGGATCATCCCTCGTCACCTTCAGCTCGCCGTACGCAACGACGAGGAACTGAACAAACTATTGGGTGGTGTGACAATCGCCCAAGGTGGTGTACTGCCAAACATCCAAGCCGTGTTGCTTCCAAAGAAGACTGCAAAATCAAGCTAGCTTGCTTCTACAAAACCAAACCAAACAACGGCCCTTTTAAGGGCCACTAATTATTCACGAAAGAATCTTGTTGTTTTTTATGTAAAATAAAGTTCCCCGATATCAAAATGTCCACATGGTCGAACACCCCCCCCCCTCTCTCTCTCTCCCTCTCTCTCTATCTATCCCTCTGTCTCTTACTGGCTCTATACAAATAATAAGGTAAATAACGCAAAAATGGTTAACGAGACCTCAGTGAGGCTCAAGAAGTAAACGTAAAAAATGAAATGAAATGAAACGATTCTTACAAATCTGGCAATATGAAATTTGAAAAAAATGGGAGGGGTGTGGTCGAAGATGAAATAGTAGAAGTAGTAGAAGCAGTAGTAGTATACCAAAGTCAAGAAGTAACAAAAAAAAGTTTTGGAATGGCAAAACTTGTACCATTATTCAGATTACAATATATTATGTCGCAGATTGTTGTTGTCGTCGAGCGCCCCCTTGTGGCGAAATTTTCCTTGTCTCGGTGTTCTGCATGGCGTTATATTGAGAAGCTGTAGTTACTATGCTATACAATACTGGATAAAGATTTTTAATGTATTCATATACGTGTGTTTTAAAGTGGGTACGACGAAAAATATAGAAATAAATAGCGGTTTAGAAATTCGAGTTTGTCTTCGAATAGGGAAATGACAGAAGCGGCAATGATGATGATGACGATGATGATAACAATGATAATAATAAATAATAATAATGATGATGATAATAACAATAAGAAGAAGAAGAAAAGAAGAAGACGAAGAAAAAGAAGAAGAAGACGAAGAAAAAGAAGAAGAAAAAGAATAAGAAAAGAAGAAGAAGGAGAAGAAGAAGAAAAAAAAAGAAGAAGACTCTTTTTTGAGTGAAGCTAGTGAAGCGGGCGACACAGTGGTGGTGGTGCTGGCAACCTGGGGAGGTTTCCTACCACGTACGCAACCATGACGTATAATGATGATTTCTCGGGGAAGGGGACACTTGTTTTGTTTACACCGCAACTGTAAATACGTATACCAAGATGGCTGAGAAGGATACCAAGAAGGCTCCTAAGAAGAAACCAGCGACCCATCCGCCTGCTGCTGAGATGGTTATGACAGCAATCAGCGAATTGAAGGAGCGGAATGGATCTTCGCTCCAGGCAATCAAGAAGTACATCGAGCAGAACTTCGATGTCCAGATGGACCGACAGCTCATATTCATCAAGAAGGCTCTAAAGGCTGGTGTGGAGAAGGGCAAACTTACGCAGACGAAGGGTAAAGGTGCTTCGGGGTCATTCAAGTTGAATGTGCAAGCAGCCAAGGCACAAGCAGCGGAGAAGGCCAAGAAGGAGAAAGAGAGAGCCAAACAGCAAGCACAGCGGGAGAAGGAAAAGGCGAAATCTGCAGCCCAGAAGGAGAAGAAGCAGAAGGCAGCCGCCGCTAAGAAGGCAAAGGCAGCACCAAAGAAAGTGAAGAAGCCTGCAAAGAAGACTAAGACCACTGAGAAGAAAGAAAAGAAAAAGACACCAAAGAAGAAAGTCCCTGCCAAGAAGTCGACACCCAAGAAGGCAGTAACCAAGAAGCCAAAGGCTTCGAACCCCAAGAAACCCGCAGCAAAGAAAGTAGCGGCAAAGAAATCCAAGTGATTTCTGCATAGCCACTTTCCAGTGCCAACAAAACGGCTCTTTTCAGAGCCACCAAATTTCCAAGAAAGAATACCTGTCTGTATGAAAAAAAATAATATAAAGAAATATTCTTATAGCATTGTCCATATTGTGGCAATCCTATGGTATAAACCTTAAAAAATGATGAAATGTGAGGATTGTGTATTCATTCAAATTATAAAGTAGCCACGGAATTATGAAATGTAACATTATAAGAAGAATGAAAAAGAAGGGGGTGTTTAAATGGTGGGCGGGATGTGAATGACATATAAAGGTATGAAAATGTATATGTACTAACTATCTATAAAAATTACATAATAGGAAACAATATATATATATATATATATATATGAATAAAATCGAAGAGACAGAATCAAAGGTCAAAATGAAGAAAACGAAATATATGCAAGTGCAAAGAATATGAGGGGGTCGGTATTACTGGAGGATTTAAAATGCATACATTTGAAATATTGCCTTATATTCGAGTACTATGTACAATGTCTTCCGAAAATTATGCGATTTTTTCCCCCCGAAGGATCATTATTCCGTGCGTTTTCAGGGCGGGGACTCTTTTCAGAAATTATATCGGCGTCGGCACAAGGGGGCGCTCTGAATTCGCCGGCGGGTCGGCGCGGTGACGAATTTCGTCACCCACGTCCGCAATCCGACCACAATTGCCGCTGCTCTCGCTTTTTAACTCATTCGCTCAGCGTAACATCCAGTCTTCAGTATCGTACACAACTAGCTCTCATTCATCAAGATGTCAGGTCGCGGAAAAGGAGGAAAGGGTCTCGGAAAGGGTGGTGCCAAGCGTCATCGCAAGGTTCTCCGAGACAACATCCAAGGTATCACGAAGCCTGCTATCCGCCGTCTAGCAAGAAGAGGTGGAGTCAAGAGGATCTCTGGTCTCATCTACGAAGAGACACGCGGTGTACTGAAAGTCTTCTTGGAGAATGTCATCCGTGATGCCGTCACCTACTGTGAGCATGCCAAGCGCAAGACTGTCACAGCCATGGACGTGGTCTATGCACTAAAGAGGCAGGGCCGTACTCTGTACGGTTTCGGCGGCTAATCTAACCATATGGTTATGACTACAAATAACGGCTCTTTTCAGAGCCACCACATGAGCAAGAAAGAATGCTGTTGATTTTAATTAATGACTAGATAATGATATAAATTAATCCGAGATTAAATGAATTTTATCTTTGCGTATATTGCAATGTAGGTCAAGAATGATTAGGGGATAATTTCAGATATTTATATGAATAATTTCAGATATTCATATACATGGTAATATATAAAAATATAAAATATCATGTACCAGTGAATACTAAATAACTTACAAACAGCACTATCATCATATTGCCTTAAACCGAGTGCGATTCACACGTAGCTAGCCAAAGAGGTGCGGGTCAGATTCAGAGTTGTGGTACGGTTTCGTTTTTTTTTAATAGCAATTATATAGGAATATTTACAACATTTGAACGAAAAGAAGAGTTCCATTACATAGCAACAAGATGCAAAAAATGTTGTTTTTTGTCATGACCAATGACGAACAAAAATATATTATTCATAGATCGCTGCAATATAACCTTGGTGAACTGTATACTTCGTAATGATCATAAGCAAGAAATATAAACAACACGGCAGCGATAAAAAATGTATGCATCATATGCGTTATAATGTAATTAAACGACTATGATATAAACGATAACTAGTGTAAAGTCTCGATTTCTTTCAAGTAATCGAACGGCCGTGGATATACTTGGGATAGGGCGAGGTAGGTAGAGAAAAGAGATTGGGTGACAGACGGAGAGAGAGTGAACATTTTTTTTACAGGAAAATGTTAGCCTTCGCCCCTGGTTATCTATCCAGGTCGCTGTTAAGTCAGATTTTGCCAACTAAAAAAAAAACGGCGTAAACTTCTTATTCTAGTTTAAGAAAATCCAGATCATTAGGCGTGGTTTTTTCGATTTAATTAAAATCAGGTACTTTTCAACGAGAGTTTGTGCCGTTAATTAGGAATAAGGAATATTTATCTTTATAGAGGAACATTTACAATAAAGATGAATTTGTATTTTGACAGGTTCGCAGGGAGGCATTTTTTGGTATGTCTTGATGAAGTAAATTGATAAGTAAAAATGGAAAAAAATATCACCATTTTCAATTTTCACGATACCCAGTTAAAAACCAGGTCATTATTTTGTGCAACTTTACCAGGAAAGGGAACAATTTTAATTCCACCCGATAAAAATTGTACAAGTTGTAACGACATATCGCCACTTGCCGTCAGTGGGCCTATTACATCACAACAAGTCGTCGCTTTCGTCTCCATCATCATAATTGTACTCTTTTCTATGTGGATATTGATTAAAAAACATATAGATTTCGCTCAGCATAGAGTTTAGCATATGTAATAAACTGGGATGTTGTCCTGTTTTCGAAAGAGTTTTTACTGATCCCTAAAGTCGGTCAAAACAAAATAAGAAGAAAATAGAATCACCACACTAATTGCTCACTTACAATACTCTGTCGCCATCTCTCGACCAGGGGCAGTACAGGCGCCAATTGGCCAATGAATGAAAGACCGGGGCTCATTTGCATACGGACCGAACCGCGCCGCACCCGGACGCGGTGTATAAATAGGGCTATTGGGACGGTGCACTCGCATTAGCAACAGAATATCTGATCGACGCACACGTTTCGCTACATTCTTCACATACCAGCTTACATTCATCATGGCTCCAACAGGTCAAGTTGCCAAGAAAGGTTCCAAGAAAGCAGTCAAGGCGCCCCGGCCCAGCGGTGGCAAGAAAAGGCACAGGAAAAGGAAGGAGAGCTACGGAATCTACATCTACAAGGTCCTCAAGCAGGTTCACCCCGATACTGGAATCTCTAGCCGGGCCATGACGATCATGAACAGCTTCGTCAACGACATCTTTGAGCGAATTGCCGGCGAATCTTCTCGGCTGGCCAAATACAACAAGAAGTCAACCATCAGCAGTCGTGAGATCCAGACCGCTGTCCGCCTACTTCTTCCAGGGGAGCTTGCTAAGCACGCCGTGAGTGAGGGCACCAAAGCGGTGACGAAGTATACCACATCTAAATAGAGAGAGTTCTACTCTCTGTACAAACAACGGCCCTTTTCAGGGCCACACAAATATTCAAGAAAGAATGCATTATGTAGTATAAGCATTATGATAAGCATTATGATAATAAATAAGCGTAAATAAGGAATAAATAAGCATATGAATGAACGGTGGAATATATTAAACAAATAATATTAAAATAAGATGCAATAAAATGCAATAACTTAAATAAATTAAAATAAGATGCAATAAAATGCAATAACTTAAATAAATTAAAATAAAATGCAATAACTAAAAGGGTGCCGATGATTAGGCATGATCATGGAAAAAAGTATTGATGCGGGTCTATATTCGTGTGTTTATGAATGCATGCATAGAGTTATAAATAAATACTGAATAAGGGGAGTCGGGGGACACAGGAGGCAAAGAAAGTCCACACTAGCATGTTTGAGAAGGCAGGAGTAAGGAGGGGGGGGTGGTGTCTTGATTATTCATTCACACATGGTGCCCCTTTTCCTCAATTTCTTTTACCTATAACTTCGGCACCCCATTGGTGTCTTCACTCACGCAGTGCCGTTATGAACAGCGCCACCTTCCGATAAAAATAAATGACGGCACCCTATCACGCTTCGCGCGTTATGACAATAGAACAACCCAACTGACCAATCACAAGAGCTCTGCGGACGGCGCCGTCGGGTTTGGGATCTCGCGTTGCTCATATAAATAGCGATCATTTTTCAGCAGCAGTCACTCATCTCGTTTTCTACGTTCGATTCGCAGACTTACCATCAGACAAGTAACCAACCATGGCACGCACGAAGCAGACGGCTCGCAAATCTACCGGAGGGAAGGCTCCCCGAAAGCAGTTGGCAACCAAGGCGGCCAGGAAGAGTGCTCCAGCCACCGGAGGCGTTAAAAAACCACATAGGTACAGGCCTGGAACTGTCGCCCTGAGAGAGATCCGCCGCTACCAGAAAAGCACCGAGCTTCTGATCCGAAAACTCCCATTCCAGCGGCTAGTGAGGGAGATTGCCCAGGACTTCAAAACAGAGCTCCGCTTCCAGAGTTCCGCCGTGATGGCCCTTCAAGAAGCTAGCGAGGCCTATCTGGTCGGGCTATTTGAAGATACCAACCTGTGCGCCATCCATGCCAAGAGAGTTACCATCATGCCGAAAGATATCCAGCTGGCCCGTCGAATCCGCGGAGAACGCGCCTAGAGCGCCAATGCACTACAGCCTGTATGGCATTCCAAAACGGCTCTTTTCAGAGCCACCATAACATCACGAAAGAATCACTGCTATAATATATATTAATACGATATGTAATATATAAATAATAAATAGAAATACAGAATCCTTTTGATAATTGATATATACAATAGAAACAATGCACATTTTACATAATACTGGGCCGTGATATAAGGTCGGGATTTTTTAATTACATATAGAAAGTTCATTAGAGGGAGCGGGAGAAAGGGGGGGGGGGGGTAATTACCTGTATTTGATGAAGAGTGAGTGCGTATGTCACATGCCACTGTCCATATATTGCCGTGCCTTGCACCATGACACCCTCTTCCCCTCTGTTCCTATTGAAATTAGAGGAAAAAAATAAACCATTGATAAAATCACAGGAACAGTCCATACGTAGTTTTAATCATTTTTTTTCAAATAAAAGAAATGGGGAATCGCCAGGTTTTCCTTTCTGTTATTTGAATGTAGGATTTATATAGGTTAGTCGGTATACTTTTCCTAATAAATATATTATATGGAGTACATAATCATTTCTTTTTTCAAGTGGGTTTCTTTGTAATTTTTTTAAAATAAGAATTCACTTGTCATTCTGTTATTAGAATATAAAATACATGTATTCGCTAATTCTATCGTATTTTACTCAGATCCTATGCAGCAATATTGCAACATAGTCACGAGCTTCTAAATTGAGTTGCGTGCTCGATTATTTCATATCAAATGTTGGTGTGCACGTCATCATTTTTTTCAAGAAAATGAAATAAGTGGTGCACGTGGAGGAGGAGGTTTAAATTGGGTTCCTCAGTCGATTAGTGGTGCACGTGAGGGAGTATGGTTAGCTAAAGTACAAAATGAGAATGAATGCGTCGCATGATGGCAGCATTCACGATATTCATTTTTTTTAGGCGCCCGGACCACGGACAGCGGTCAGCGTACCGCTGATTGGTTGATAGTCACAATAGCCCGGCGGTCAACGCGAACGCCACATCGCGTATAAAAAGGCAGAAAAAAGCAGTGAGTAGTCATTACACAAATGCACATTGCTCCGGTCTAATCTTCAATTCGCTGTCGTCTCATCTCATTAATAAAACATCATGTCTGGAAGAGGAAAGAGTGGAAAGGCACGAACCAAGGCAAAGACTCGCTCATCCCGTGCTGGTCTTCAGTTCCCAGTGGGACGTGTTCACCGATTTCTTCGCAAGGGCAGTTATGCACAGAGGGTAGGCGCTGGAGCACCCGTCTACATGGCTGCAGTACTGGAGTACCTGACTGCCGAAATCTTGGAACTCGCCGGCAATGCTGCTCGTGACAACAAGAAGTCAAGGATCATCCCTCGTCACCTTCAGCTCGCCGTACGCAACGACGAGGAACTGAACAAACTATTGGGTGGTGTGACAATCGCCCAAGGTGGTGTACTGCCAAACATCCAAGCCGTGTTGCTTCCAAAGAAGACTGCAAAATCAAGCTAGCTTGCTTCTACAAAACCAAACCAAACAACGGCCCTTTTAAGGGCCACTAATTATTCACGAAAGAATCTTGTTGTTTTTTATGTAAAATAAAGTTCCCCGATATCAAAATGTCCACATGGTCGAACACCCCCCCCCCCTCTCTCTCTCTCCCTCTCTCTCTATCTATCCCTCTGTCTCTTACTGGCTCTATACAAATAATAAGGTAAATAACGCAAAAATGGTTAACGAGACCTCAGTGAGGCTCAAGAAGTAAACGTAAAAAATGAAATGAAATGAAACGATTCTTACAAATCTGGCAATATGAAATTTGAAAAAAATGGGAGGGGTGTGGTCGAAGATGAAATAGTAGAAGTAGTAGAAGCAGTAGTAGTATACCAAAGTCAAGAAGTAACAAAAAAAAGTTTTGGAATGGCAAAACTTGTACCATTATTCAGATTACAATATATTATGTCGCAGATTGTTGTTGTCGTCGAGCGCCCCCTTGTGGCGAAATTTTCCTTGTCTCGGTGTTCTGCATGGCGTTATATTGAGAAGCTGTAGTTACTATGCTATACAATACTGGATAAAGATTTTTAATGTATTCATATACGTGTGTTTTAAAGTGGGTACGACGAAAAATATAGAAATAAATAGCGTTTAGAAATTCGAGTTTGTCTTCGAATAGGGAAATGACAGAAGCGGCAATGATGATGATGACGATGATGATAACAATGATAATAATAAATAATAATAATGATGATGATAATAACAATAAGAAGAAGAAGAAAAGAAGAAGACGAAGAAAAAGAAGAAGAAGACGAAGAAAAAGAAGAAGAAAAAGAATAAGAAAAGAAGAAGAAGGAGAAGAAGAAGAAAAAAAAAGAAGAAGACTCTTTTTTGAGTGAAGCTAGTGAAGCGGGCGACACAGTGGTGGTGGTGCTGGCAACCTGGGGATGTTTCCTACCACGTACGCAACCATGACGTATAATGATGATTTCTCGGGGAAGGGGACACTTGTTTTGTTTACACCGCAACTGTAAATACGTATACCAAGATGGCTGAGAAGGATACCAAGAAGGCTCCTAAGAAGAAACCAGCGACCCATCCGCCTGCTGCTGAGATGGTTATGACAGCAATCAGCGAATTGAAGGAGCGGAATGGATCTTCGCTCCAGGCAATCAAGAAGTACATCGAGCAGAACTTCGATGTCCAGATGGACCGACAGCTCATATTCATCAAGAAGGCTCTAAAGGCTGGTGTGGAGAAGGGCAAACTTACGCAGACGAAGGGTAAAGGTGCTTCGGGGTCATTCAAGTTGAATGTGCAAGCAGCCAAGGCACAAGCAGCGGAGAAGGCCAAGAAGGAGAAAGAGAGAGCCAAACAGCAAGCACAGCGGGAGAAGGAAAAGGCGAAATCTGCAGCCCAGAAGGAGAAGAAGCAGAAGGCAGCCGCCGCTAAGAAGGCAAAGGCAGCACCAAAGAAAGTGAAGAAGCCTGCAAAGAAGACTAAGACCACTGAGAAGAAAGAAAAGAAAAAGACACCAAAGAAGAAAGTCCCTGCCAAGAAGTCGACACCCAAGAAGGCAGTAACCAAGAAGCCAAAGGCTTCGAACCCCAAGAAACCCGCAGCAAAGAAAGTAGCGGCAAAGAAATCCAAGTGATTTCTGCATAGCCACTTTCCAGTGCCAACAAAACGGCTCTTTTCAGAGCCACCAAATTTCCAAGAAAGAATACCTGTCTGTATGAAAAAAAATAATATAAAGAAATATTCTTATAGCATTGTCCATATTGTGGCAATCCTATGGTATAAACCTTAAAAAATGATGAAATGTGAGGATTGTGTATTCATTCAAATTATAAAGTAGCCACGGAATTATGAAATGTAACATTATAAGAAGAATGAAAAAGAAGGGGGTGTTTAAATGGTGGGCGGGATGTGAATGACATATAAAGGTATGAAAATGTATATGTACTAACTATCTATAAAAATTACATAATAGGAAACAATATATATATATATATATATATATGAATAAAATCGAAGAGACAGAATCAAAGGTCAAAATGAAGAAAACGAAATATATGCAAGTGCAAAGAATATGAGGGGGTCGGTATTACTGGAGGATTTAAAATGCATACATTTGAAATATTGCCTTATATTCGAGTACTATGTACAATGTCTTCCGAAAATTATGCGATTTTTTCCCCCCGAAGGATCATTATTCCGTGCGTTTTCAGGGCGGGGACTCTTTTCAGAAATTATATCGGCGTCGGCACAAGGGGGCGCTCTGAATTCGCCGGCGGGTCGGCGCGGTGACGAATTTCGTCACCCACGTCCGCAATCCGACCACAATTGCCGCTGCTCTCGCTTTTTAACTCATTCGCTCAGCGTAACATCCAGTCTTCAGTATCGTACACAACTAGCTCTCATTCATCAAGATGTCAGGTCGCGGAAAAGGAGGAAAGGGTCTCGGAAAGGGTGGTGCCAAGCGTCATCGCAAGGTTCTCCGAGACAACATCCAAGGTATCACGAAGCCTGCTATCCGCCGTCTAGCAAGAAGAGGTGGAGTCAAGAGGATCTCTGGTCTCATCTACGAAGAGACACGCGGTGTACTGAAAGTCTTCTTGGAGAATGTCATCCGTGATGCCGTCACCTACTGTGAGCATGCCAAGCGCAAGACTGTCACAGCCATGGACGTGGTCTATGCACTAAAGAGGCAGGGCCGTACTCTGTACGGTTTCGGCGGCTAATCTAACCATATGGTTATGACTACAAATAACGGCTCTTTTCAGAGCCACCACATGAGCAAGAAAGAATGCTGTTGATTTTAATTAATGACTAGATAATGATATAAATTAATCCGAGATTAAATGAATTTTATCTTTGCGTATATTGCAATGTAGGTCAAGAATGATTAGGGGATAATTTCAGATATTTATATGAATAATTTCAGATATTCATATACATGGTAATATATAAAAATATAAAATATCATGTACCAGTGAATACTAAATAACTTACAAACAGCACTATCATCATATTGCCTTAAACCGAGTGCGATTCACACGTAGCTAGCCAAAGAGGTGCGGGTCAGATTCAGAGTTGTGGTACGGTTTCGTTTTTTTTTAATAGCAATTATATAGGAATATTTACAACATTTGAACGAAAAGAAGAGTTCCATTACATAGCAACAAGATGCAAAAAATGTTGTTTTTTGTCATGACCAATGACGAACAAAAATATATTATTCATAGATCGCTGCAATATAACCTTGGTGAACTGTATACTTCGTAATGATCATAAGCAAGAAATATAAACAACACGGCAGCGATAAAAAATGTATGCATCATATGCGTTATAATGTAATTAAACGACTATGATATAAACGATAACTAGTGTAAAGTCTCGATTTCTTTCAAGTAATCGAACGGCCGTGGATATACTTGGGATAGGGCGAGGTAGGTAGAGAAAAGAGATTGGGTGACAGACGGAGAGAGAGTGAACATTTTTTTTACAGGAAAATGTTAGCCTTCGCCCCTGGTTATCTATCCAGGTCGCTGTTAAGTCAGATTTTGCCAACTAAAAAAAAAACGGCGTAAACTTCTTATTCTAGTTTAAGAAAATCCAGATCATTAGGCGTGGTTTTTTCGATTTAATTAAAATCAGGTACTTTTCAACGAGAGTTTGTGCCGTTAATTAGGAATAAGGAATATTTATCTTTATAGAGGAACATTTACAATAAAGATGAATTTGTATTTTGACAGGTTCGCAGGGAGGCATTTTTTGGTATGTCTTGATGAAGTAAATTGATAAGTAAAAATGGAAAAAAATATCACCATTTTCAATTTTCACGATACCCAGTTAAAAACCAGGTCATTATTTTGTGCAACTTTACCAGGAAAGGGAACAATTTTAATTCCACCCGATAAAAATTGTACAAGTTGTAACGACATATCGCCACTTGCCGTCAGTGGGCCTATTACATCACAACAAGTCGTCGCTTTCGTCTCCATCATCATAATTGTACTCTTTTCTATGTGGATATTGATTAAAAAACATATAGATTTCGCTCAGCATAGAGTTTAGCATATGTAATAAACTGGGATGTTGTCCTGTTTTCGAAAGAGTTTTTACTGATCCCTAAAGTCGGTCAAAACAAAATAAGAAGAAAATAGAATCACCACACTAATTGCTCACTTACAATACTCTGTCGCCATCTCTCGACCAGGGGCAGTACAGGCGCCAATTGGCCAATGAATGAAAGACCGGGGCTCATTTGCATACGGACCGAACCGCGCCGCACCCGGACGCGGTGTATAAATAGGGCTATTGGGACGGTGCACTCGCATTAGCAACAGAATATCTGATCGACGCACACGTTTCGCTACATTCTTCACATACCAGCTTACATTCATCATGGCTCCAACAGGTCAAGTTGCCAAGAAAGGTTCCAAGAAAGCAGTCAAGGCGCCCCGGCCCAGCGGTGGCAAGAAAAGGCACAGGAAAAGGAAGGAGAGCTACGGAATCTACATCTACAAGGTCCTCAAGCAGGTTCACCCCGATACTGGAATCTCTAGCCGGGCCATGACGATCATGAACAGCTTCGTCAACGACATCTTTGAGCGAATTGCCGGCGAATCTTCTCGGCTGGCCAAATACAACAAGAAGTCAACCATCAGCAGTCGTGAGATCCAGACCGCTGTCCGCCTACTTCTTCCAGGGGAGCTTGCTAAGCACGCCGTGAGTGAGGGCACCAAAGCGGTGACGAAGTATACCACATCTAAATAGAGAGAGTTCTACTCTCTGTACAAACAACGGCCCTTTTCAGGGCCACACAAATATTCAAGAAAGAATGCATTATGTAGTATAAGCATTATGATAAGCATTATGATAATAAATAAGCGTAAATAAGGAATAAATAAGCATATGAATGAACGGTGGAATATATTAAACAAATAATATTAAAATAAGATGCAATAAAATGCAATAACTTAAATAAATTAAAATAAGATGCAATAAAATGCAATAACTTAAATAAATTAAAATAAAATGCAATAACTAAAAGGGTGCCGATGATTAGGCATGATCATGGAAAAAAGTATTGATGCGGGTCTATATTCGTGTGTTTATGAATGCATGCATAGAGTTATAAATAAATACTGAATAAGGGGAGTCGGGGGACACAGGAGGCAAAGAAAGTCCACACTAGCATGTTTGAGAAGGCAGGAGTAAGGAGGGGGGGGTGGTGTCTTGATTATTCATTCACACATGGTGCCCCTTTTCCTCAATTTCTTTTACCTATAACTTCGGCACCCCATTGGTGTCTTCACTCACGCAGTGCCGTTATGAACAGCGCCACCTTCCGATAAAAATAAATGACGGCACCCTATCACGCTTCGCGCGTTATGACAATAGAACAACCCAACTGACCAATCACAAGAGCTCTGCGGACGGCGCCGTCGGGTTTGGGATCTCGCGTTGCTCATATAAATAGCGATCATTTTTCAGCAGCAGTCACTCATCTCGTTTTCTACGTTCGATTCGCAGACTTACCATCAGACAAGTAACCAACCATGGCACGCACGAAGCAGACGGCTCGCAAATCTACCGGAGGGAAGGCTCCCCGAAAGCAGTTGGCAACCAAGGCGGCCAGGAAGAGTGCTCCAGCCACCGGAGGCGTTAAAAAACCACATAGGTACAGGCCTGGAACTGTCGCCCTGAGAGAGATCCGCCGCTACCAGAAAAGCACCGAGCTTCTGATCCGAAAACTCCCATTCCAGCGGCTAGTGAGGGAGATTGCCCAGGACTTCAAAACAGAGCTCCGCTTCCAGAGTTCCGCCGTGATGGCCCTTCAAGAAGCTAGCGAGGCCTATCTGGTCGGGCTATTTGAAGATACCAACCTGTGCGCCATCCATGCCAAGAGAGTTACCATCATGCCGAAAGATATCCAGCTGGCCCGTCGAATCCGCGGAGAACGCGCCTAGAGCGCCAATGCACTACAGCCTGTATGGCATTCCAAAACGGCTCTTTTCAGAGCCACCATAACATCACGAAAGAATCACTGCTATAATATATATTAATACGATATGTAATATATAAATAATAAATAGAAATACAGAATCCTTTTGATAATTGATATATACAATAGAAACAATGCACATTTTACATAATACTGGGCCGTGATATAAGGTCGGGATTTTTTAATTACATATAGAAAGTTCATTAGAGGGAGCGGGAGAAAGGGGGGGGGGGTAATTACCTGTATTTGATGAAGAGTGAGTGCGTATGTCACATGCCACTGTCCATATATTGCCGTGCCTTGCACCATGACACCCTCTTCCCCTCTGTTCCTATTGAAATTAGAGGAAAAAAATAAACCATTGATAAAATCACAGGAACAGTCCATACGTAGTTTTAATCATTTTTTTTCAAATAAAAGAAATGGGGAATCGCCAGGTTTTCCTTTCTGTTATTTGAATGTAGGATTTATATAGGTTAGTCGGTATACTTTTCCTAATAAATATATTATATGGAGTACATAATCATTTCTTTTTTCAAGTGGGTTTCTTTGTAATTTTTTTAAAATAAGAATTCACTTGTCATTCTGTTATTAGAATATAAAATACATGTATTCGCTAATTCTATCGTATTTTACTCAGATCCTATGCAGCAATATTGCAACATAGTCACGAGCTTCTAAATTGAGTTGCGTGCTCGATTATTTCATATCAAATGTTGGTGTGCACGTCATCATTTTTTTCAAGAAAATGAAATAAGTGGTGCACGTGGAGGAGGAGGTTTAAATTGGGTTCCTCAGTCGATTAGTGGTGCACGTGAGGGAGTATGGTTAGCTAAAGTACAAAATGAGAATGAATGCGTCGCATGATGGCAGCATTCACGATATTCATTTTTTTTAGGCGCCCGGACCACGGACAGCGGTCAGCGTACCGCTGATTGGTTGATAGTCACAATAGCCCGGCGGTCAACGCGAACGCCACATCGCGTATAAAAAGGCAGAAAAAAGCAGTGAGTAGTCATTACACAAATGCACATTGCTCCGGTCTAATCTTCAATTCGCTGTCGTCTCATCTCATTAATAAAACATCATGTCTGGAAGAGGAAAGAGTGGAAAGGCACGAACCAAGGCAAAGACTCGCTCATCCCGTGCTGGTCTTCAGTTCCCAGTGGGACGTGTTCACCGATTTCTTCGCAAGGGCAGTTATGCACAGAGGGTAGGCGCTGGAGCACCCGTCTACATGGCTGCAGTACTGGAGTACCTGACTGCCGAAATCTTGGAACTCGCCGGCAATGCTGCTCGTGACAACAAGAAGTCAAGGATCATCCCTCGTCACCTTCAGCTCGCCGTACGCAACGACGAGGAACTGAACAAACTATTGGGTGGTGTGACAATCGCCCAAGGTGGTGTACTGCCAAACATCCAAGCCGTGTTGCTTCCAAAGAAGACTGCAAAATCAAGCTAGCTTGCTTCTACAAAACCAAACCAAACAACGGCCCTTTTAAGGGCCACTAATTATTCACGAAAGAATCTTGTTGTTTTTTATGTAAAATAAAGTTCCCCGATATCAAAATGTCCACATGGTCGAACACCCCCCCCCCCTCTCTCTCTCTCCCTCTCTCTCTATCTATCCCTCTGTCTCTTACTGGCTCTATACAAATAATAAGGTAAATAACGCAAAAATGGTTAACGAGACCTCAGTGAGGCTCAAGAAGTAAACGTAAAAAATGAAATGAAATGAAACGATTCTTACAAATCTGGCAATATGAAATTTGAAAAAAATGGGAGGGGTGTGGTCGAAGATGAAATAGTAGAAGTAGTAGAAGCAGTAGTAGTATACCAAAGTCAAGAAGTAACAAAAAAAAGTTTTGGAATGGCAAAACTTGTACCATTATTCAGATTACAATATATTATGTCGCAGATTGTTGTTGTCGTCGAGCGCCCCCTTGTGGCGAAATTTTCCTTGTCTCGGTGTTCTGCATGGCGTTATATTGAGAAGCTGTAGTTACTATGCTATACAATACTGGATAAAGATTTTTAATGTATTCATATACGTGTGTTTTAAAGTGGGTACGACGAAAAATATAGAAATAAATAGCGTTTAGAAATTCGAGTTTGTCTTCGAATAGGGAAATGACAGAAGCGGCAATGATGATGATGACGATGATGATAACAATGATAATAATAAATAATAATAATGATGATGATAATAACAATAAGAAGAAGAAGAAAAGAAGAAGACGAAGAAAAAGAAGAAGAAGACGAAGAAAAAGAAGAAGAAAAAGAATAAGAAAAGAAGAAGAAGGAGAAGAAGAAGAAAAAAAAAGAAGAAGACTCTTTTTTGAGTGAAGCTAGTGAAGCGGGCGACACAGTGGTGGTGGTGCTGGCAACCTGGGGAGGTTTCCTACCACGTACGCAACCATGACGTATAATGATGATTTCTCGGGGAAGGGGACACTTGTTTTGTTTACACCGCAACTGTAAATACGTATACCAAGATGGCTGAGAAGGATACCAAGAAGGCTCCTAAGAAGAAACCAGCGACCCATCCGCCTGCTGCTGAGATGGTTATGACAGCAATCAGCGAATTGAAGGAGCGGAATGGATCTTCGCTCCAGGCAATCAAGAAGTACATCGAGCAGAACTTCGATGTCCAGATGGACCGACAGCTCATATTCATCAAGAAGGCTCTAAAGGCTGGTGTGGAGAAGGGCAAACTTACGCAGACGAAGGGTAAAGGTGCTTCGGGGTCATTCAAGTTGAATGTGCAAGCAGCCAAGGCACAAGCAGCGGAGAAGGCCAAGAAGGAGAAAGAGAGAGCCAAACAGCAAGCACAGCGGGAGAAGGAAAAGGCGAAATCTGCAGCCCAGAAGGAGAAGAAGCAGAAGGCAGCCGCCGCTAAGAAGGCAAAGGCAGCACCAAAGAAAGTGAAGAAGCCTGCAAAGAAGACTAAGACCACTGAGAAGAAAGAAAAGAAAAAGACACCAAAGAAGAAAGTCCCTGCCAAGAAGTCGACACCCAAGAAGGCAGTAACCAAGAAGCCAAAGGCTTCGAACCCCAAGAAACCCGCAGCAAAGAAAGTAGCGGCAAAGAAATCCAAGTGATTTCTGCATAGCCACTTTCCAGTGCCAACAAAACGGCTCTTTTCAGAGCCACCAAATTTCCAAGAAAGAATACCTGTCTGTATGAAAAAAAATAATATAAAGAAATATTCTTATAGCATTGTCCATATTGTGGCAATCCTATGGTATAAACCTTAAAAAATGATGAAATGTGAGGATTGTGTATTCATTCAAATTATAAAGTAGCCACGGAATTATGAAATGTAACATTATAAGAAGAATGAAAAAGAAGGGGGTGTTTAAATGGTGGGCGGGATGTGAATGACATATAAAGGTATGAAAATGTATATGTACTAACTATCTATAAAAATTACATAATAGGAAACAATATATATATATATATATATATGAATAAAATCGAAGAGACAGAATCAAAGGTCAAAATGAAGAAAACGAAATATATGCAAGTGCAAAGAATATGAGGGGGTCGGTATTACTGGAGGATTTAAAATGCATACATTTGAAATATTGCCTTATATTCGAGTACTATGTACAATGTCTTCCGAAAATTATGCGATTTTTTCCCCCCGAAGGATCATTATTCCGTGCGTTTTCAGGGCGGGGACTCTTTTCAGAAATTATATCGGCGTCGGCACAAGGGGGCGCTCTGAATTCGCCGGCGGGTCGGCGCGGTGACGAATTTCGTCACCCACGTCCGCAATCCGACCACAATTGCCGCTGCTCTCGCTTTTTAACTCATTCGCTCAGCGTAACATCCAGTCTTCAGTATCGTACACAACTAGCTCTCATTCATCAAGATGTCAGGTCGCGGAAAAGGAGGAAAGGGTCTCGGAAAGGGTGGTGCCAAGCGTCATCGCAAGGTTCTCCGAGACAACATCCAAGGTATCACGAAGCCTGCTATCCGCCGTCTAGCAAGAAGAGGTGGAGTCAAGAGGATCTCTGGTCTCATCTACGAAGAGACACGCGGTGTACTGAAAGTCTTCTTGGAGAATGTCATCCGTGATGCCGTCACCTACTGTGAGCATGCCAAGCGCAAGACTGTCACAGCCATGGACGTGGTCTATGCACTAAAGAGGCAGGGCCGTACTCTGTACGGTTTCGGCGGCTAATCTAACCATATGGTTATGACTACAAATAACGGCTCTTTTCAGAGCCACCACATGAGCAAGAAAGAATGCTGTTGATTTTAATTAATGACTAGATAATGATATAAATTAATCCGAGATTAAATGAATTTTATCTTTGCGTATATTGCAATGTAGGTCAAGAATGATTAGGGGATAATTTCAGATATTTATATGAATAATTTCAGATATTCATATACATGGTAATATATAAAAATATAAAATATCATGTACCAGTGAATACTAAATAACTTACAAACAGCACTATCATCATATTGCCTTAAACCGAGTGCGATTCACACGTAGCTAGCCAAAGAGGTGCGGGTCAGATTCAGAGTTGTGGTACGGTTTCGTTTTTTTTTAATAGCAATTATATAGGAATATTTACAACATTTGAACGAAAAGAAGAGTTCCATTACATAGCAACAAGATGCAAAAAATGTTGTTTTTTGTCATGACCAATGACGAACAAAAATATATTATTCATAGATCGCTGCAATATAACCTTGGTGAACTGTATACTTCGTAATGATCATAAGCAAGAAATATAAACAACACGGCAGCGATAAAAAATGTATGCATCATATGCGTTATAATGTAATTAAACGACTATGATATAAACGATAACTAGTGTAAAGTCTCGATTTCTTTCAAGTAATCGAACGGCCGTGGATATACTTGGGATAGGGCGAGGTAGGTAGAGAAAAGAGATTGGGTGACAGACGGAGAGAGAGTGAACATTTTTTTTACAGGAAAATGTTAGCCTTCGCCCCTGGTTATCTATCCAGGTCGCTGTTAAGTCAGATTTTGCCAACTAAAAAAAAAACGGCGTAAACTTCTTATTCTAGTTTAAGAAAATCCAGATCATTAGGCGTGGTTTTTTCGATTTAATTAAAATCAGGTACTTTTCAACGAGAGTTTGTGCCGTTAATTAGGAATAAGGAATATTTATCTTTATAGAGGAACATTTACAATAAAGATGAATTTGTATTTTGACAGGTTCGCAGGGAGGCATTTTTTGGTATGTCTTGATGAAGTAAATTGATAAGTAAAAATGGAAAAAAATATCACCATTTTCAATTTTCACGATACCCAGTTAAAAACCAGGTCATTATTTTGTGCAACTTTACCAGGAAAGGGAACAATTTTAATTCCACCCGATAAAAATTGTACAAGTTGTAACGACATATCGCCACTTGCCGTCAGTGGGCCTATTACATCACAACAAGTCGTCGCTTTCGTCTCCATCATCATAATTGTACTCTTTTCTATGTGGATATTGATTAAAAAACATATAGATTTCGCTCAGCATAGAGTTTAGCATATGTAATAAACTGGGATGTTGTCCTGTTTTCGAAAGAGTTTTTACTGATCCCTAAAGTCGGTCAAAACAAAATAAGAAGAAAATAGAATCACCACACTAATTGCTCACTTACAATACTCTGTCGCCATCTCTCGACCAGGGGCAGTACAGGCGCCAATTGGCCAATGAATGAAAGACCGGGGCTCATTTGCATACGGACCGAACCGCGCCGCACCCGGACGCGGTGTATAAATAGGGCTATTGGGACGGTGCACTCGCATTAGCAACAGAATATCTGATCGACGCACACGTTTCGCTACATTCTTCACATACCAGCTTACATTCATCATGGCTCCAACAGGTCAAGTTGCCAAGAAAGGTTCCAAGAAAGCAGTCAAGGCGCCCCGGCCCAGCGGTGGCAAGAAAAGGCACAGGAAAAGGAAGGAGAGCTACGGAATCTACATCTACAAGGTCCTCAAGCAGGTTCACCCCGATACTGGAATCTCTAGCCGGGCCATGACGATCATGAACAGCTTCGTCAACGACATCTTTGAGCGAATTGCCGGCGAATCTTCTCGGCTGGCCAAATACAACAAGAAGTCAACCATCAGCAGTCGTGAGATCCAGACCGCTGTCCGCCTACTTCTTCCAGGGGAGCTTGCTAAGCACGCCGTGAGTGAGGGCACCAAAGCGGTGACGAAGTATACCACATCTAAATAGAGAGAGTTCTACTCTCTGTACAAACAACGGCCCTTTTCAGGGCCACACAAATATTCAAGAAAGAATGCATTATGTAGTATAAGCATTATGATAAGCATTATGATAATAAATAAGCGTAAATAAGGAATAAATAAGCATATGAATGAACGGTGGAATATATTAAACAAATAATATTAAAATAAGATGCAATAAAATGCAATAACTTAAATAAATTAAAATAAGATGCAATAAAATGCAATAACTTAAATAAATTAAAATAAAATGCAATAACTAAAAGGGTGCCGATGATTAGGCATGATCATGGAAAAAAGTATTGATGCGGGTCTATATTCGTGTGTTTATGAATGCATGCATAGAGTTATAAATAAATACTGAATAAGGGGAGTCGGGGGACACAGGAGGCAAAGAAAGTCCACACTAGCATGTTTGAGAAGGCAGGAGTAAGGAGGGGGGGGTGGTGTCTTGATTATTCATTCACACATGGTGCCCCTTTTCCTCAATTTCTTTTACCTATAACTTCGGCACCCCATTGGTGTCTTCACTCACGCAGTGCCGTTATGAACAGCGCCACCTTCCGATAAAAATAAATGACGGCACCCTATCACGCTTCGCGCGTTATGACAATAGAACAACCCAACTGACCAATCACAAGAGCTCTGCGGACGGCGCCGTCGGGTTTGGGATCTCGCGTTGCTCATATAAATAGCGATCATTTTTCAGCAGCAGTCACTCATCTCGTTTTCTACGTTCGATTCGCAGACTTACCATCAGACAAGTAACCAACCATGGCACGCACGAAGCAGACGGCTCGCAAATCTACCGGAGGGAAGGCTCCCCGAAAGCAGTTGGCAACCAAGGCGGCCAGGAAGAGTGCTCCAGCCACCGGAGGCGTTAAAAAACCACATAGGTACAGGCCTGGAACTGTCGCCCTGAGAGAGATCCGCCGCTACCAGAAAAGCACCGAGCTTCTGATCCGAAAACTCCCATTCCAGCGGCTAGTGAGGGAGATTGCCCAGGACTTCAAAACAGAGCTCCGCTTCCAGAGTTCCGCCGTGATGGCCCTTCAAGAAGCTAGCGAGGCCTATCTGGTCGGGCTATTTGAAGATACCAACCTGTGCGCCATCCATGCCAAGAGAGTTACCATCATGCCGAAAGATATCCAGCTGGCCCGTCGAATCCGCGGAGAACGCGCCTAGAGCGCCAATGCACTACAGCCTGTATGGCATTCCAAAACGGCTCTTTTCAGAGCCACCATAACATCACGAAAGAATCACTGCTATAATATATATTAATACGATATGTAATATATAAATAATAAATAGAAATACAGAATCCTTTTGATAATTGATATATACAATAGAAACAATGCACATTTTACATAATACTGGGCCGTGATATAAGGTCGGGATTTTTTAATTACATATAGAAAGTTCATTAGAGGGAGCGGGAGAAAGGGGGGGGGGGTAATTACCTGTATTTGATGAAGAGTGAGTGCGTATGTCACATGCCACTGTCCATATATTGCCGTGCCTTGCACCATGACACCCTCTTCCCCTCTGTTCCTATTGAAATTAGAGGAAAAAAATAAACCATTGATAAAATCACAGGAACAGTCCATACGTAGTTTTAATCATTTTTTTTCAAATAAAAGAAATGGGGAATCGCCAGGTTTTCCTTTCTGTTATTTGAATGTAGGATTTATATAGGTTAGTCGGTATACTTTTCCTAATAAATATATTATATGGAGTACATAATCATTTCTTTTTTCAAGTGGGTTTCTTTGTAATTTTTTTAAAATAAGAATTCACTTGTCATTCTGTTATTAGAATATAAAATACATGTATTCGCTAATTCTATCGTATTTTACTCAGATCCTATGCAGCAATATTGCAACATAGTCACGAGCTTCTAAATTGAGTTGCGTGCTCGATTATTTCATATCAAATGTTGGTGTGCACGTCATCATTTTTTTCAAGAAAATGAAATAAGTGGTGCACGTGGAGGAGGAGGTTTAAATTGGGTTCCTCAGTCGATTAGTGGTGCACGTGAGGGAGTATGGTTAGCTAAAGTACAAAATGAGAATGAATGCGTCGCATGATGGCAGCATTCACGATATTCATTTTTTTTAGGCGCCCGGACCACGGACAGCGGTCAGCGTACCGCTGATTGGTTGATAGTCACAATAGCCCGGCGGTCAACGCGAACGCCACATCGCGTATAAAAAGGCAGAAAAAAGCAGTGAGTAGTCATTACACAAATGCACATTGCTCCGGTCTAATCTTCAATTCGCTGTCGTCTCATCTCATTAATAAAACATCATGTCTGGAAGAGGAAAGAGTGGAAAGGCACGAACCAAGGCAAAGACTCGCTCATCCCGTGCTGGTCTTCAGTTCCCAGTGGGACGTGTTCACCGATTTCTTCGCAAGGGCAGTTATGCACAGAGGGTAGGCGCTGGAGCACCCGTCTACATGGCTGCAGTACTGGAGTACCTGACTGCCGAAATCTTGGAACTCGCCGGCAATGCTGCTCGTGACAACAAGAAGTCAAGGATCATCCCTCGTCACCTTCAGCTCGCCGTACGCAACGACGAGGAACTGAACAAACTATTGGGTGGTGTGACAATCGCCCAAGGTGGTGTACTGCCAAACATCCAAGCCGTGTTGCTTCCAAAGAAGACTGCAAAATCAAGCTAGCTTGCTTCTACAAAACCAAACCAAACAACGGCCCTTTTAAGGGCCACTAATTATTCACGAAAGAATCTTGTTGTTTTTTATGTAAAATAAAGTTCCCCGATATCAAAATGTCCACATGGTCGAACACCCCCCCCCCCTCTCTCTCTCTCCCTCTCTCTCTATCTATCCCTCTGTCTCTTACTGGCTCTATACAAATAATAAGGTAAATAACGCAAAAATGGTTAACGAGACCTCAGTGAGGCTCAAGAAGTAAACGTAAAAAATGAAATGAAATGAAACGATTCTTACAAATCTGGCAATATGAAATTTGAAAAAAATGGGAGGGGTGTGGTCGAAGATGAAATAGTAGAAGTAGTAGAAGCAGTAGTAGTATACCAAAGTCAAGAAGTAACAAAAAAAAGTTTTGGAATGGCAAAACTTGTACCATTATTCAGATTACAATATATTATGTCGCAGATTGTTGTTGTCGTCGAGCGCCCCCTTGTGGCGAAATTTTCCTTGTCTCGGTGTTCTGCATGGCGTTATATTGAGAAGCTGTAGTTACTATGCTATACAATACTGGATAAAGATTTTTAATGTATTCATATACGTGTGTTTTAAAGTGGGTACGACGAAAAATATAGAAATAAATAGCGTTTAGAAATTCGAGTTTGTCTTCGAATAGGGAAATGACAGAAGCGGCAATGATGATGATGACGATGATGATAACAATGATAATAATAAATAATAATAATGATGATGATAATAACAATAAGAAGAAGAAGAAAAGAAGAAGACGAAGAAAAAGAAGAAGAAGACGAAGAAAAAGAAGAAGAAAAAGAATAAGAAAAGAAGAAGAAGGAGAAGAAGAAGAAAAAAAAAGAAGAAGACTCTTTTTTGAGTGAAGCTAGTGAAGCGGGCGACACAGTGGTGGTGGTGCTGGCAACCTGGGGAGGTTTCCTACCACGTACGCAACCATGACGTATAATGATGATTTCTCGGGGAAGGGGACACTTGTTTTGTTTACACCGCAACTGTAAATACGTATACCAAGATGGCTGAGAAGGATACCAAGAAGGCTCCTAAGAAGAAACCAGCGACCCATCCGCCTGCTGCTGAGATGGTTATGACAGCAATCAGCGAATTGAAGGAGCGGAATGGATCTTCGCTCCAGGCAATCAAGAAGTACATCGAGCAGAACTTCGATGTCCAGATGGACCGACAGCTCATATTCATCAAGAAGGCTCTAAAGGCTGGTGTGGAGAAGGGCAAACTTACGCAGACGAAGGGTAAAGGTGCTTCGGGGTCATTCAAGTTGAATGTGCAAGCAGCCAAGGCACAAGCAGCGGAGAAGGCCAAGAAGGAGAAAGAGAGAGCCAAACAGCAAGCACAGCGGGAGAAGGAAAAGGCGAAATCTGCAGCCCAGAAGGAGAAGAAGCAGAAGGCAGCCGCCGCTAAGAAGGCAAAGGCAGCACCAAAGAAAGTGAAGAAGCCTGCAAAGAAGACTAAGACCACTGAGAAGAAAGAAAAGAAAAAGACACCAAAGAAGAAAGTCCCTGCCAAGAAGTCGACACCCAAGAAGGCAGTAACCAAGAAGCCAAAGGCTTCGAACCCCAAGAAACCCGCAGCAAAGAAAGTAGCGGCAAAGAAATCCAAGTGATTTCTGCATAGCCACTTTCCAGTGCCAACAAAACGGCTCTTTTCAGAGCCACCAAATTTCCAAGAAAGAATACCTGTCTGTATGAAAAAAAATAATATAAAGAAATATTCTTATAGCATTGTCCATATTGTGGCAATCCTATGGTATAAACCTTAAAAAATGATGAAATGTGAGGATTGTGTATTCATTCAAATTATAAAGTAGCCACGGAATTATGAAATGTAACATTATAAGAAGAATGAAAAAGAAGGGGGTGTTTAAATGGTGGGCGGGATGTGAATGACATATAAAGGTATGAAAATGTATATGTACTAACTATCTATAAAAATTACATAATAGGAAACAATATATATATATATATATATATATGAATAAAATCGAAGAGACAGAATCAAAGGTCAAAATGAAGAAAACGAAATATATGCAAGTGCAAAGAATATGAGGGGGTCGGTATTACTGGAGGATTTAAAATGCATACATTTGAAATATTGCCTTATATTCGAGTACTATGTACAATGTCTTCCGAAAATTATGCGATTTTTTCCCCCCGAAGGATCATTATTCCGTGCGTTTTCAGGGCGGGGACTCTTTTCAGAAATTATATCGGCGTCGGCACAAGGGGGCGCTCTGAATTCGCCGGCGGGTCGGCGCGGTGACGAATTTCGTCACCCACGTCCGCAATCCGACCACAATTGCCGCTGCTCTCGCTTTTTAACTCATTCGCTCAGCGTAACATCCAGTCTTCAGTATCGTACACAACTAGCTCTCATTCATCAAGATGTCAGGTCGCGGAAAAGGAGGAAAGGGTCTCGGAAAGGGTGGTGCCAAGCGTCATCGCAAGGTTCTCCGAGACAACATCCAAGGTATCACGAAGCCTGCTATCCGCCGTCTAGCAAGAAGAGGTGGAGTCAAGAGGATCTCTGGTCTCATCTACGAAGAGACACGCGGTGTACTGAAAGTCTTCTTGGAGAATGTCATCCGTGATGCCGTCACCTACTGTGAGCATGCCAAGCGCAAGACTGTCACAGCCATGGACGTGGTCTATGCACTAAAGAGGCAGGGCCGTACTCTGTACGGTTTCGGCGGCTAATCTAACCATATGGTTATGACTACAAATAACGGCTCTTTTCAGAGCCACCACATGAGCAAGAAAGAATGCTGTTGATTTTAATTAATGACTAGATAATGATATAAATTAATCCGAGATTAAATGAATTTTATCTTTGCGTATATTGCAATGTAGGTCAAGAATGATTAGGGGATAATTTCAGATATTTATATGAATAATTTCAGATATTCATATACATGGTAATATATAAAAATATAAAATATCATGTACCAGTGAATACTAAATAACTTACAAACAGCACTATCATCATATTGCCTTAAACCGAGTGCGATTCACACGTAGCTAGCCAAAGAGGTGCGGGTCAGATTCAGAGTTGTGGTACGGTTTCGTTTTTTTTTAATAGCAATTATATAGGAATATTTACAACATTTGAACGAAAAGAAGAGTTCCATTACATAGCAACAAGATGCAAAAAATGTTGTTTTTTGTCATGACCAATGACGAACAAAAATATATTATTCATAGATCGCTGCAATATAACCTTGGTGAACTGTATACTTCGTAATGATCATAAGCAAGAAATATAAACAACACGGCAGCGATAAAAAATGTATGCATCATATGCGTTATAATGTAATTAAACGACTATGATATAAACGATAACTAGTGTAAAGTCTCGATTTCTTTCAAGTAATCGAACGGCCGTGGATATACTTGGGATAGGGCGAGGTAGGTAGAGAAAAGAGATTGGGTGACAGACGGAGAGAGAGTGAACATTTTTTTTACAGGAAAATGTTAGCCTTCGCCCCTGGTTATCTATCCAGGTCGCTGTTAAGTCAGATTTTGCCAACTAAAAAAAAAACGGCGTAAACTTCTTATTCTAGTTTAAGAAAATCCAGATCATTAGGCGTGGTTTTTTCGATTTAATTAAAATCAGGTACTTTTCAACGAGAGTTTGTGCCGTTAATTAGGAATAAGGAATATTTATCTTTATAGAGGAACATTTACAATAAAGATGAATTTGTATTTTGACAGGTTCGCAGGGAGGCATTTTTTGGTATGTCTTGATGAAGTAAATTGATAAGTAAAAATGGAAAAAAATATCACCATTTTCAATTTTCACGATACCCAGTTAAAAACCAGGTCATTATTTTGTGCAACTTTACCAGGAAAGGGAACAATTTTAATTCCACCCGATAAAAATTGTACAAGTTGTAACGACATATCGCCACTTGCCGTCAGTGGGCCTATTACATCACAACAAGTCGTCGCTTTCGTCTCCATCATCATAATTGTACTCTTTTCTATGTGGATATTGATTAAAAAACATATAGATTTCGCTCAGCATAGAGTTTAGCATATGTAATAAACTGGGATGTTGTCCTGTTTTCGAAAGAGTTTTTACTGATCCCTAAAGTCGGTCAAAACAAAATAAGAAGAAAATAGAATCACCACACTAATTGCTCACTTACAATACTCTGTCGCCATCTCTCGACCAGGGGCAGTACAGGCGCCAATTGGCCAATGAATGAAAGACCGGGGCTCATTTGCATACGGACCGAACCGCGCCGCACCCGGACGCGGTGTATAAATAGGGCTATTGGGACGGTGCACTCGCATTAGCAACAGAATATCTGATCGACGCACACGTTTCGCTACATTCTTCACATACCAGCTTACATTCATCATGGCTCCAACAGGTCAAGTTGCCAAGAAAGGTTCCAAGAAAGCAGTCAAGGCGCCCCGGCCCAGCGGTGGCAAGAAAAGGCACAGGAAAAGGAAGGAGAGCTACGGAATCTACATCTACAAGGTCCTCAAGCAGGTTCACCCCGATACTGGAATCTCTAGCCGGGCCATGACGATCATGAACAGCTTCGTCAACGACATCTTTGAGCGAATTGCCGGCGAATCTTCTCGGCTGGCCAAATACAACAAGAAGTCAACCATCAGCAGTCGTGAGATCCAGACCGCTGTCCGCCTACTTCTTCCAGGGGAGCTTGCTAAGCACGCCGTGAGTGAGGGCACCAAAGCGGTGACGAAGTATACCACATCTAAATAGAGAGAGTTCTACTCTCTGTACAAACAACGGCCCTTTTCAGGGCCACACAAATATTCAAGAAAGAATGCATTATGTAGTATAAGCATTATGATAAGCATTATGATAATAAATAAGCGTAAATAAGGAATAAATAAGCATATGAATGAACGGTGGAATATATTAAACAAATAATATTAAAATAAGATGCAATAAAATGCAATAACTTAAATAAATTAAAATAAGATGCAATAAAATGCAATAACTTAAATAAATTAAAATAAAATGCAATAACTAAAAGGGTGCCGATGATTAGGCATGATCATGGAAAAAAGTATTGATGCGGGTCTATATTCGTGTGTTTATGAATGCATGCATAGAGTTATAAATAAATACTGAATAAGGGGAGTCGGGGGACACAGGAGGCAAAGAAAGTCCACACTAGCATGTTTGAGAAGGCAGGAGTAAGGAGGGGGGGGTGGTGTCTTGATTATTCATTCACACATGGTGCCCCTTTTCCTCAATTTCTTTTACCTATAACTTCGGCACCCCATTGGTGTCTTCACTCACGCAGTGCCGTTATGAACAGCGCCACCTTCCGATAAAAATAAATGACGGCACCCTATCACGCTTCGCGCGTTATGACAATAGAACAACCCAACTGACCAATCACAAGAGCTCTGCGGACGGCGCCGTCGGGTTTGGGATCTCGCGTTGCTCATATAAATAGCGATCATTTTTCAGCAGCAGTCACTCATCTCGTTTTCTACGTTCGATTCGCAGACTTACCATCAGACAAGTAACCAACCATGGCACGCACGAAGCAGACGGCTCGCAAATCTACCGGAGGGAAGGCTCCCCGAAAGCAGTTGGCAACCAAGGCGGCCAGGAAGAGTGCTCCAGCCACCGGAGGCGTTAAAAAACCACATAGGTACAGGCCTGGAACTGTCGCCCTGAGAGAGATCCGCCGCTACCAGAAAAGCACCGAGCTTCTGATCCGAAAACTCCCATTCCAGCGGCTAGTGAGGGAGATTGCCCAGGACTTCAAAACAGAGCTCCGCTTCCAGAGTTCCGCCGTGATGGCCCTTCAAGAAGCTAGCGAGGCCTATCTGGTCGGGCTATTTGAAGATACCAACCTGTGCGCCATCCATGCCAAGAGAGTTACCATCATGCCGAAAGATATCCAGCTGGCCCGTCGAATCCGCGGAGAACGCGCCTAGAGCGCCAATGCACTACAGCCTGTATGGCATTCCAAAACGGCTCTTTTCAGAGCCACCATAACATCACGAAAGAATCACTGCTATAATATATATTAATACGATATGTAATATATAAATAATAAATAGAAATACAGAATCCTTTTGATAATTGATATATACAATAGAAACAATGCACATTTTACATAATACTGGGCCGTGATATAAGGTCGGGATTTTTTAATTACATATAGAAAGTTCATTAGAGGGAGCGGGAGAAAGGGGGGGGGGTAATTACCTGTATTTGATGAAGAGTGAGTGCGTATGTCACATGCCACTGTCCATATATTGCCGTGCCTTGCACCATGACACCCTCTTCCCCTCTGTTCCTATTGAAATTAGAGGAAAAAAATAAACCATTGATAAAATCACAGGAACAGTCCATACGTAGTTTTAATCATTTTTTTTCAAATAAAAGAAATGGGGAATCGCCAGGTTTTCCTTTCTGTTATTTGAATGTAGGATTTATATAGGTTAGTCGGTATACTTTTCCTAATAAATATATTATATGGAGTACATAATCATTTCTTTTTTCAAGTGGGTTTCTTTGTAATTTTTTTAAAATAAGAATTCACTTGTCATTCTGTTATTAGAATATAAAATACATGTATTCGCTAATTCTATCGTATTTTACTCAGATCCTATGCAGCAATATTGCAACATAGTCACGAGCTTCTAAATTGAGTTGCGTGCTCGATTATTTCATATCAAATGTTGGTGTGCACGTCATCATTTTTTTCAAGAAAATGAAATAAGTGGTGCACGTGGAGGAGGAGGTTTAAATTGGGTTCCTCAGTCGATTAGTGGTGCACGTGAGGGAGTATGGTTAGCTAAAGTACAAAATGAGAATGAATGCGTCGCATGATGGCAGCATTCACGATATTCATTTTTTTTAGGCGCCCGGACCACGGACAGCGGTCAGCGTACCGCTGATTGGTTGATAGTCACAATAGCCCGGCGGTCAACGCGAACGCCACATCGCGTATAAAAAGGCAGAAAAAAGCAGTGAGTAGTCATTACACAAATGCACATTGCTCCGGTCTAATCTTCAATTCGCTGTCGTCTCATCTCATTAATAAAACATCATGTCTGGAAGAGGAAAGAGTGGAAAGGCACGAACCAAGGCAAAGACTCGCTCATCCCGTGCTGGTCTTCAGTTCCCAGTGGGACGTGTTCACCGATTTCTTCGCAAGGGCAGTTATGCACAGAGGGTAGGCGCTGGAGCACCCGTCTACATGGCTGCAGTACTGGAGGAGTACCTGACTGCCGAAATCTTGGAACTCGCCGGCAATGCTGCTCGTGACAACAAGAAGTCAAGGATCATCCCTCGTCACCTTCAGCTCGCCGTACGCAACGACGAGGAACTGAACAAACTATTGGGTGGTGTGACAATCGCCCAAGGTGGTGTACTGCCAAACATCCAAGCCGTGTTGCTTCCAAAGAAGACTGCAAAATCAAGCTAGCTTGCTTCTACAAAACCAAACCAAACAACGGCCCTTTTAAGGGCCACTAATTATTCACGAAAGAATCTTGTTGTTTTTTATGTAAAATAAAGTTCCCCGATATCAAAATGTCCACATGGTCGAACACCCCCCCCCCCTCTCTCTCTCTCCCTCTCTCTCTATCTATCCCTCTGTCTCTTACTGGCTCTATACAAATAATAAGGTAAATAACGCAAAAATGGTTAACGAGACCTCAGTGAGGCTCAAGAAGTAAACGTAAAAAATGAAATGAAATGAAACGATTCTTACAAATCTGGCAATATGAAATTTGAAAAAAATGGGAGGGGTGTGGTCGAAGATGAAATAGTAGAAGTAGTAGAAGCAGTAGTAGTATACCAAAGTCAAGAAGTAACAAAAAAAAGTTTTGGAATGGCAAAACTTGTACCATTATTCAGATTACAATATATTATGTCGCAGATTGTTGTTGTCGTCGAGCGCCCCCTTGTGGCGAAATTTTCCTTGTCTCGGTGTTCTGCATGGCGTTATATTGAGAAGCTGTAGTTACTATGCTATACAATACTGGATAAAGATTTTTAATGTATTCATATACGTGTGTTTTAAAGTGGGTACGACGAAAAATATAGAAATAAATAGCGTTTAGAAATTCGAGTTTGTCTTCGAATAGGGAAATGACAGAAGCGGCAATGATGATGATGACGATGATGATAACAATGATAATAATAAATAATAATAATGATGATGATAATAACAATAAGAAGAAGAAGAAAAGAAGAAGACGAAGAAAAAGAAGAAGAAGACGAAGAAAAAGAAGAAGAAAAAGAATAAGAAAAGAAGAAGAAGGAGAAGAAGAAGAAAAAAAAAGAAGAAGACTCTTTTTTGAGTGAAGCTAGTGAAGCGGGCGACACAGTGGTGGTGGTGCTGGCAACCTGGGGAGGTTTCCTACCACGTACGCAACCATGACGTATAATGATGATTTCTCGGGGAAGGGGACACTTGTTTTGTTTACACCGCAACTGTAAATACGTATACCAAGATGGCTGAGAAGGATACCAAGAAGGCTCCTAAGAAGAAACCAGCGACCCATCCGCCTGCTGCTGAGATGGTTATGACAGCAATCAGCGAATTGAAGGAGCGGAATGGATCTTCGCTCCAGGCAATCAAGAAGTACATCGAGCAGAACTTCGATGTCCAGATGGACCGACAGCTCATATTCATCAAGAAGGCTCTAAAGGCTGGTGTGGAGAAGGGCAAACTTACGCAGACGAAGGGTAAAGGTGCTTCGGGGTCATTCAAGTTGAATGTGCAAGCAGCCAAGGCACAAGCAGCGGAGAAGGCCAAGAAGGAGAAAGAGAGAGCCAAACAGCAAGCACAGCGGGAGAAGGAAAAGGCGAAATCTGCAGCCCAGAAGGAGAAGAAGCAGAAGGCAGCCGCCGCTAAGAAGGCAAAGGCAGCACCAAAGAAAGTGAAGAAGCCTGCAAAGAAGACTAAGACCACTGAGAAGAAAGAAAAGAAAAAGACACCAAAGAAGAAAGTCCCTGCCAAGAAGTCGACACCCAAGAAGGCAGTAACCAAGAAGCCAAAGGCTTCGAACCCCAAGAAACCCGCAGCAAAGAAAGTAGCGGCAAAGAAATCCAAGTGATTTCTGCATAGCCACTTTCCAGTGCCAACAAAACGGCTCTTTTCAGAGCCACCAAATTTCCAAGAAAGAATACCTGTCTGTATGAAAAAAAATAATATAAAGAAATATTCTTATAGCATTGTCCATATTGTGGCAATCCTATGGTATAAACCTTAAAAAATGATGAAATGTGAGGATTGTGTATTCATTCAAATTATAAAGTAGCCACGGAATTATGAAATGTAACATTATAAGAAGAATGAAAAAGAAGGGGGTGTTTAAATGGTGGGCGGGATGTGAATGACATATAAAGGTATGAAAATGTATATGTACTAACTATCTATAAAAATTACATAATAGGAAACAATATATATATATATATATATATATGAATAAAATCGAAGAGACAGAATCAAAGGTCAAAATGAAGAAAACGAAATATATGCAAGTGCAAAGAATATGAGGGGGTCGGTATTACTGGAGGATTTAAAATGCATACATTTGAAATATTGCCTTATATTCGAGTACTATGTACAATGTCTTCCGAAAATTATGCGATTTTTTCCCCCCGAAGGATCATTATTCCGTGCGTTTTCAGGGCGGGGACTCTTTTCAGAAATTATATCGGCGTCGGCACAAGGGGGCGCTCTGAATTCGCCGGCGGGTCGGCGCGGTGACGAATTTCGTCACCCACGTCCGCAATCCGACCACAATTGCCGCTGCTCTCGCTTTTTAACTCATTCGCTCAGCGTAACATCCAGTCTTCAGTATCGTACACAACTAGCTCTCATTCATCAAGATGTCAGGTCGCGGAAAAGGAGGAAAGGGTCTCGGAAAGGGTGGTGCCAAGCGTCATCGCAAGGTTCTCCGAGACAACATCCAAGGTATCACGAAGCCTGCTATCCGCCGTCTAGCAAGAAGAGGTGGAGTCAAGAGGATCTCTGGTCTCATCTACGAAGAGACACGCGGTGTACTGAAAGTCTTCTTGGAGAATGTCATCCGTGATGCCGTCACCTACTGTGAGCATGCCAAGCGCAAGACTGTCACAGCCATGGACGTGGTCTATGCACTAAAGAGGCAGGGCCGTACTCTGTACGGTTTCGGCGGCTAATCTAACCATATGGTTATGACTACAAATAACGGCTCTTTTCAGAGCCACCACATGAGCAAGAAAGAATGCTGTTGATTTTAATTAATGACTAGATAATGATATAAATTAATCCGAGATTAAATGAATTTTATCTTTGCGTATATTGCAATGTAGGTCAAGAATGATTAGGGGATAATTTCAGATATTTATATGAATAATTTCAGATATTCATATACATGGTAATATATAAAAATATAAAATATCATGTACCAGTGAATACTAAATAACTTACAAACAGCACTATCATCATATTGCCTTAAACCGAGTGCGATTCACACGTAGCTAGCCAAAGAGGTGCGGGTCAGATTCAGAGTTGTGGTACGGTTTCGTTTTTTTTTAATAGCAATTATATAGGAATATTTACAACATTTGAACGAAAAGAAGAGTTCCATTACATAGCAACAAGATGCAAAAAATGTTGTTTTTTGTCATGACCAATGACGAACAAAAATATATTATTCATAGATCGCTGCAATATAACCTTGGTGAACTGTATACTTCGTAATGATCATAAGCAAGAAATATAAACAACACGGCAGCGATAAAAAATGTATGCATCATATGCGTTATAATGTAATTAAACGACTATGATATAAACGATAACTAGTGTAAAGTCTCGATTTCTTTCAAGTAATCGAACGGCCGTGGATATACTTGGGATAGGGCGAGGTAGGTAGAGAAAAGAGATTGGGTGACAGACGGAGAGAGAGTGAACATTTTTTTTACAGGAAAATGTTAGCCTTCGCCCCTGGTTATCTATCCAGGTCGCTGTTAAGTCAGATTTTGCCAACTAAAAAAAAAACGGCGTAAACTTCTTATTCTAGTTTAAGAAAATCCAGATCATTAGGCGTGGTTTTTTCGATTTAATTAAAATCAGGTACTTTTCAACGAGAGTTTGTGCCGTTAATTAGGAATAAGGAATATTTATCTTTATAGAGGAACATTTACAATAAAGATGAATTTGTATTTTGACAGGTTCGCAGGGAGGCATTTTTTGGTATGTCTTGATGAAGTAAATTGATAAGTAAAAATGGAAAAAAATATCACCATTTTCAATTTTCACGATACCCAGTTAAAAACCAGGTCATTATTTTGTGCAACTTTACCAGGAAAGGGAACAATTTTAATTCCACCCGATAAAAATTGTACAAGTTGTAACGACATATCGCCACTTGCCGTCAGTGGGCCTATTACATCACAACAAGTCGTCGCTTTCGTCTCCATCATCATAATTGTACTCTTTTCTATGTGGATATTGATTAAAAAACATATAGATTTCGCTCAGCATAGAGTTTAGCATATGTAATAAACTGGGATGTTGTCCTGTTTTCGAAAGAGTTTTTACTGATCCCTAAAGTCGGTCAAAACAAAATAAGAAGAAAATAGAATCACCACACTAATTGCTCACTTACAATACTCTGTCGCCATCTCTCGACCAGGGGCAGTACAGGCGCCAATTGGCCAATGAATGAAAGACCGGGGCTCATTTGCATACGGACCGAACCGCGCCGCACCCGGACGCGGTGTATAAATAGGGCTATTGGGACGGTGCACTCGCATTAGCAACAGAATATCTGATCGACGCACACGTTTCGCTACATTCTTCACATACCAGCTTACATTCATCATGGCTCCAACAGGTCAAGTTGCCAAGAAAGGTTCCAAGAAAGCAGTCAAGGCGCCCCGGCCCAGCGGTGGCAAGAAAAGGCACAGGAAAAGGAAGGAGAGCTACGGAATCTACATCTACAAGGTCCTCAAGCAGGTTCACCCCGATACTGGAATCTCTAGCCGGGCCATGACGATCATGAACAGCTTCGTCAACGACATCTTTGAGCGAATTGCCGGCGAATCTTCTCGGCTGGCCAAATACAACAAGAAGTCAACCATCAGCAGTCGTGAGATCCAGACCGCTGTCCGCCTACTTCTTCCAGGGGAGCTTGCTAAGCACGCCGTGAGTGAGGGCACCAAAGCGGTGACGAAGTATACCACATCTAAATAGAGAGAGTTCTACTCTCTGTACAAACAACGGCCCTTTTCAGGGCCACACAAATATTCAAGAAAGAATGCATTATGTAGTATAAGCATTATGATAAGCATTATGATAATAAATAAGCGTAAATAAGGAATAAATAAGCATATGAATGAACGGTGGAATATATTAAACAAATAATATTAAAATAAGATGCAATAAAATGCAATAACTTAAATAAATTAAAATAAGATGCAATAAAATGCAATAACTTAAATAAATTAAAATAAAATGCAATAACTAAAAGGGTGCCGATGATTAGGCATGATCATGGAAAAAAGTATTGATGCGGGTCTATATTCGTGTGTTTATGAATGCATGCATAGAGTTATAAATAAATACTGAATAAGGGGAGTCGGGGGACACAGGAGGCAAAGAAAGTCCACACTAGCATGTTTGAGAAGGCAGGAGTAAGGAGGGGGGGGTGGTGTCTTGATTATTCATTCACACATGGTGCCCCTTTTCCTCAATTTCTTTTACCTATAACTTCGGCACCCCATTGGTGTCTTCACTCACGCAGTGCCGTTATGAACAGCGCCACCTTCCGATAAAAATAAATGACGGCACCCTATCACGCTTCGCGCGTTATGACAATAGAACAACCCAACTGACCAATCACAAGAGCTCTGCGGACGGCGCCGTCGGGTTTGGGATCTCGCGTTGCTCATATAAATAGCGATCATTTTTCAGCAGCAGTCACTCATCTCGTTTTCTACGTTCGATTCGCAGACTTACCATCAGACAAGTAACCAACCATGGCACGCACGAAGCAGACGGCTCGCAAATCTACCGGAGGGAAGGCTCCCCGAAAGCAGTTGGCAACCAAGGCGGCCAGGAAGAGTGCTCCAGCCACCGGAGGCGTTAAAAAACCACATAGGTACAGGCCTGGAACTGTCGCCCTGAGAGAGATCCGCCGCTACCAGAAAAGCACCGAGCTTCTGATCCGAAAACTCCCATTCCAGCGGCTAGTGAGGGAGATTGCCCAGGACTTCAAAACAGAGCTCCGCTTCCAGAGTTCCGCCGTGATGGCCCTTCAAGAAGCTAGCGAGGCCTATCTGGTCGGGCTATTTGAAGATACCAACCTGTGCGCCATCCATGCCAAGAGAGTTACCATCATGCCGAAAGATATCCAGCTGGCCCGTCGAATCCGCGGAGAACGCGCCTAGAGCGCCAATGCACTACAGCCTGTATGGCATTCCAAAACGGCTCTTTTCAGAGCCACCATAACATCACGAAAGAATCACTGCTATAATATATATTAATACGATATGTAATATATAAATAATAAATAGAAATACAGAATCCTTTTGATAATTGATATATACAATAGAAACAATGCACATTTTACATAATACTGGGCCGTGATATAAGGTCGGGATTTTTTAATTACATATAGAAAGTTCATTAGAGGGAGCGGGAGAAAGGGGGGGGGGGTAATTACCTGTATTTGATGAAGAGTGAGTGCGTATGTCACATGCCACTGTCCATATATTGCCGTGCCTTGCACCATGACACCCTCTTCCCCTCTGTTCCTATTGAAATTAGAGGAAAAAAATAAACCATTGATAAAATCACAGGAACAGTCCATACGTAGTTTTAATCATTTTTTTTCAAATAAAAGAAATGGGGAATCGCCAGGTTTTCCTTTCTGTTATTTGAATGTAGGATTTATATAGGTTAGTCGGTATACTTTTCCTAATAAATATATTATATGGAGTACATAATCATTTCTTTTTTCAAGTGGGTTTCTTTGTAATTTTTTTAAAATAAGAATTCACTTGTCATTCTGTTATTAGAATATAAAATACATGTATTCGCTAATTCTATCGTATTTTACTCAGATCCTATGCAGCAATATTGCAACATAGTCACGAGCTTCTAAATTGAGTTGCGTGCTCGATTATTTCATATCAAATGTTGGTGTGCACGTCATCATTTTTTTCAAGAAAATGAAATAAGTGGTGCACGTGGAGGAGGAGGTTTAAATTGGGTTCCTCAGTCGATTAGTGGTGCACGTGAGGGAGTATGGTTAGCTAAAGTACAAAATGAGAATGAATGCGTCGCATGATGGCAGCATTCACGATATTCATTTTTTTTAGGCGCCCGGACCACGGACAGCGGTCAGCGTACCGCTGATTGGTTGATAGTCACAATAGCCCGGCGGTCAACGCGAACGCCACATCGCGTATAAAAAGGCAGAAAAAAGCAGTGAGTAGTCATTACACAAATGCACATTGCTCCGGTCTAATCTTCAATTCGCTGTCGTCTCATCTCATTAATAAAACATCATGTCTGGAAGAGGAAAGAGTGGAAAGGCACGAACCAAGGCAAAGACTCGCTCATCCCGTGCTGGTCTTCAGTTCCCAGTGGGACGTGTTCACCGATTTCTTCGCAAGGGCAGTTATGCACAGAGGGTAGGCGCTGGAGCACCCGTCTACATGGCTGCAGTACTGGAGTACCTGACTGCCGAAATCTTGGAACTCGCCGGCAATGCTGCTCGTGACAACAAGAAGTCAAGGATCATCCCTCGTCACCTTCAGCTCGCCGTACGCAACGACGAGGAACTGAACAAACTATTGGGTGGTGTGACAATCGCCCAAGGTGGTGTACTGCCAAACATCCAAGCCGTGTTGCTTCCAAAGAAGACTGCAAAATCAAGCTAGCTTGCTTCTACAAAACCAAACCAAACAACGGCCCTTTTAAGGGCCACTAATTATTCACGAAAGAATCTTGTTGTTTTTTATGTAAAATAAAGTTCCCCGATATCAAAATGTCCACATGGTCGAACACCCCCCCCCCCTCTCTCTCTCTCCCTCTCTCTCTATCTATCCCTCTGTCTCTTACTGGCTCTATACAAATAATAAGGTAAATAACGCAAAAATGGTTAACGAGACCTCAGTGAGGCTCAAGAAGTAAACGTAAAAAATGAAATGAAATGAAACGATTCTTACAAATCTGGCAATATGAAATTTGAAAAAAATGGGAGGGGTGTGGTCGAAGATGAAATAGTAGAAGTAGTAGAAGCAGTAGTAGTATACCAAAGTCAAGAAGTAACAAAAAAAAGTTTTGGAATGGCAAAACTTGTACCATTATTCAGATTACAATATATTATGTCGCAGATTGTTGTTGTCGTCGAGCGCCCCCTTGTGGCGAAATTTTCCTTGTCTCGGTGTTCTGCATGGCGTTATATTGAGAAGCTGTAGTTACTATGCTATACAATACTGGATAAAGATTTTTAATGTATTCATATACGTGTGTTTTAAAGTGGGTACGACGAAAAATATAGAAATAAATAGCGTTTAGAAATTCGAGTTTGTCTTCGAATAGGGAAATGACAGAAGCGGCAATGATGATGATGACGATGATGATAACAATGATAATAATAAATAATAATAATGATGATGATAATAACAATAAGAAGAAGAAGAAAAGAAGAAGACGAAGAAAAAGAAGAAGAAGACGAAGAAAAAGAAGAAGAAAAAGAATAAGAAAAGAAGAAGAAGGAGAAGAAGAAGAAAAAAAAAGAAGAAGACTCTTTTTTGAGTGAAGCTAGTGAAGCGGGCGACACAGTGGTGGTGGTGCTGGCAACCTGGGGAGGTTTCCTACCACGTACGCAACCATGACGTATAATGATGATTTCTCGGGGAAGGGGACACTTGTTTTGTTTACACCGCAACTGTAAATACGTATACCAAGATGGCTGAGAAGGATACCAAGAAGGCTCCTAAGAAGAAACCAGCGACCCATCCGCCTGCTGCTGAGATGGTTATGACAGCAATCAGCGAATTGAAGGAGCGGAATGGATCTTCGCTCCAGGCAATCAAGAAGTACATCGAGCAGAACTTCGATGTCCAGATGGACCGACAGCTCATATTCATCAAGAAGGCTCTAAAGGCTGGTGTGGAGAAGGGCAAACTTACGCAGACGAAGGGTAAAGGTGCTTCGGGGTCATTCAAGTTGAATGTGCAAGCAGCCAAGGCACAAGCAGCGGAGAAGGCCAAGAAGGAGAAAGAGAGAGCCAAACAGCAAGCACAGCGGGAGAAGGAAAAGGCGAAATCTGCAGCCCAGAAGGAGAAGAAGCAGAAGGCAGCCGCCGCTAAGAAGGCAAAGGCAGCACCAAAGAAAGTGAAGAAGCCTGCAAAGAAGACTAAGACCACTGAGAAGAAAGAAAAGAAAAAGACACCAAAGAAGAAAGTCCCTGCCAAGAAGTCGACACCCAAGAAGGCAGTAACCAAGAAGCCAAAGGCTTCGAACCCCAAGAAACCCGCAGCAAAGAAAGTAGCGGCAAAGAAATCCAAGTGATTTCTGCATAGCCACTTTCCAGTGCCAACAAAACGGCTCTTTTCAGAGCCACCAAATTTCCAAGAAAGAATACCTGTCTGTATGAAAAAAAATAATATAAAGAAATATTCTTATAGCATTGTCCATATTGTGGCAATCCTATGGTATAAACCTTAAAAAATGATGAAATGTGAGGATTGTGTATTCATTCAAATTATAAAGTAGCCACGGAATTATGAAATGTAACATTATAAGAAGAATGAAAAAGAAGGGGGTGTTTAAATGGTGGGCGGGATGTGAATGACATATAAAGGTATGAAAATGTATATGTACTAACTATCTATAAAAATTACATAATAGGAAACAATATATATATATATATATATATATGAATAAAATCGAAGAGACAGAATCAAAGGTCAAAATGAAGAAAACGAAATATATGCAAGTGCAAAGAATATGAGGGGGTCGGTATTACTGGAGGATTTAAAATGCATACATTTGAAATATTGCCTTATATTCGAGTACTATGTACAATGTCTTCCGAAAATTATGCGATTTTTTCCCCCCGAAGGATCATTATTCCGTGCGTTTTCAGGGCGGGGACTCTTTTCAGAAATTATATCGGCGTCGGCACAAGGGGGCGCTCTGAATTCGCCGGCGGGTCGGCGCGGTGACGAATTTCGTCACCCACGTCCGCAATCCGACCACAATTGCCGCTGCTCTCGCTTTTTAACTCATTCGCTCAGCGTAACATCCAGTCTTCAGTATCGTACACAACTAGCTCTCATTCATCAAGATGTCAGGTCGCGGAAAAGGAGGAAAGGGTCTCGGAAAGGGTGGTGCCAAGCGTCATCGCAAGGTTCTCCGAGACAACATCCAAGGTATCACGAAGCCTGCTATCCGCCGTCTAGCAAGAAGAGGTGGAGTCAAGAGGATCTCTGGTCTCATCTACGAAGAGACACGCGGTGTACTGAAAGTCTTCTTGGAGAATGTCATCCGTGATGCCGTCACCTACTGTGAGCATGCCAAGCGCAAGACTGTCACAGCCATGGACGTGGTCTATGCACTAAAGAGGCAGGGCCGTACTCTGTACGGTTTCGGCGGCTAATCTAACCATATGGTTATGACTACAAATAACGGCTCTTTTCAGAGCCACCACATGAGCAAGAAAGAATGCTGTTGATTTTAATTAATGACTAGATAATGATATAAATTAATCCGAGATTAAATGAATTTTATCTTTGCGTATATTGCAATGTAGGTCAAGAATGATTAGGGGATAATTTCAGATATTTATATGAATAATTTCAGATATTCATATACATGGTAATATATAAAAATATAAAATATCATGTACCAGTGAATACTAAATAACTTACAAACAGCACTATCATCATATTGCCTTAAACCGAGTGCGATTCACACGTAGCTAGCCAAAGAGGTGCGGGTCAGATTCAGAGTTGTGGTACGGTTTCGTTTTTTTTTAATAGCAATTATATAGGAATATTTACAACATTTGAACGAAAAGAAGAGTTCCATTACATAGCAACAAGATGCAAAAAATGTTGTTTTTTGTCATGACCAATGACGAACAAAAATATATTATTCATAGATCGCTGCAATATAACCTTGGTGAACTGTATACTTCGTAATGATCATAAGCAAGAAATATAAACAACACGGCAGCGATAAAAAATGTATGCATCATATGCGTTATAATGTAATTAAACGACTATGATATAAACGATAACTAGTGTAAAGTCTCGATTTCTTTCAAGTAATCGAACGGCCGTGGATATACTTGGGATAGGGCGAGGTAGGTAGAGAAAAGAGATTGGGTGACAGACGGAGAGAGAGTGAACATTTTTTTTACAGGAAAATGTTAGCCTTCGCCCCTGGTTATCTATCCAGGTCGCTGTTAAGTCAGATTTTGCCAACTAAAAAAAAAACGGCGTAAACTTCTTATTCTAGTTTAAGAAAATCCAGATCATTAGGCGTGGTTTTTTCGATTTAATTAAAATCAGGTACTTTTCAACGAGAGTTTGTGCCGTTAATTAGGAATAAGGAATATTTATCTTTATAGAGGAACATTTACAATAAAGATGAATTTGTATTTTGACAGGTTCGCAGGGAGGCATTTTTTGGTATGTCTTGATGAAGTAAATTGATAAGTAAAAATGGAAAAAAATATCACCATTTTCAATTTTCACGATACCCAGTTAAAAACCAGGTCATTATTTTGTGCAACTTTACCAGGAAAGGGAACAATTTTAATTCCACCCGATAAAAATTGTACAAGTTGTAACGACATATCGCCACTTGCCGTCAGTGGGCCTATTACATCACAACAAGTCGTCGCTTTCGTCTCCATCATCATAATTGTACTCTTTTCTATGTGGATATTGATTAAAAAACATATAGATTTCGCTCAGCATAGAGTTTAGCATATGTAATAAACTGGGATGTTGTCCTGTTTTCGAAAGAGTTTTTACTGATCCCTAAAGTCGGTCAAAACAAAATAAGAAGAAAATAGAATCACCACACTAATTGCTCACTTACAATACTCTGTCGCCATCTCTCGACCAGGGGCAGTACAGGCGCCAATTGGCCAATGAATGAAAGACCGGGGCTCATTTGCATACGGACCGAACCGCGCCGCACCCGGACGCGGTGTATAAATAGGGCTATTGGGACGGTGCACTCGCATTAGCAACAGAATATCTGATCGACGCACACGTTTCGCTACATTCTTCACATACCAGCTTACATTCATCATGGCTCCAACAGGTCAAGTTGCCAAGAAAGGTTCCAAGAAAGCAGTCAAGGCGCCCCGGCCCAGCGGTGGCAAGAAAAGGCACAGGAAAAGGAAGGAGAGCTACGGAATCTACATCTACAAGGTCCTCAAGCAGGTTCACCCCGATACTGGAATCTCTAGCCGGGCCATGACGATCATGAACAGCTTCGTCAACGACATCTTTGAGCGAATTGCCGGCGAATCTTCTCGGCTGGCCAAATACAACAAGAAGTCAACCATCAGCAGTCGTGAGATCCAGACCGCTGTCCGCCTACTTCTTCCAGGGGAGCTTGCTAAGCACGCCGTGAGTGAGGGCACCAAAGCGGTGACGAAGTATACCACATCTAAATAGAGAGAGTTCTACTCTCTGTACAAACAACGGCCCTTTTCAGGGCCACACAAATATTCAAGAAAGAATGCATTATGTAGTATAAGCATTATGATAAGCATTATGATAATAAATAAGCGTAAATAAGGAATAAATAAGCATATGAATGAACGGTGGAATATATTAAACAAATAATATTAAAATAAGATGCAATAAAATGCAATAACTTAAATAAATTAAAATAAGATGCAATAAAATGCAATAACTTAAATAAATTAAAATAAAATGCAATAACTAAAAGGGTGCCGATGATTAGGCATGATCATGGAAAAAAGTATTGATGCGGGTCTATATTCGTGTGTTTATGAATGCATGCATAGAGTTATAAATAAATACTGAATAAGGGGAGTCGGGGGACACAGGAGGCAAAGAAAGTCCACACTAGCATGTTTGAGAAGGCAGGAGTAAGGAGGGGGGGGTGGTGTCTTGATTATTCATTCACACATGGTGCCCCTTTTCCTCAATTTCTTTTACCTATAACTTCGGCACCCCATTGGTGTCTTCACTCACGCAGTGCCGTTATGAACAGCGCCACCTTCCGATAAAAATAAATGACGGCACCCTATCACGCTTCGCGCGTTATGACAATAGAACAACCCAACTGACCAATCACAAGAGCTCTGCGGACGGCGCCGTCGGGTTTGGGATCTCGCGTTGCTCATATAAATAGCGATCATTTTTCAGCAGCAGTCACTCATCTCGTTTTCTACGTTCGATTCGCAGACTTACCATCAGACAAGTAACCAACCATGGCACGCACGAAGCAGACGGCTCGCAAATCTACCGGAGGGAAGGCTCCCCGAAAGCAGTTGGCAACCAAGGCGGCCAGGAAGAGTGCTCCAGCCACCGGAGGCGTTAAAAAACCACATAGGTACAGGCCTGGAACTGTCGCCCTGAGAGAGATCCGCCGCTACCAGAAAAGCACCGAGCTTCTGATCCGAAAACTCCCATTCCAGCGGCTAGTGAGGGAGATTGCCCAGGACTTCAAAACAGAGCTCCGCTTCCAGAGTTCCGCCGTGATGGCCCTTCAAGAAGCTAGCGAGGCCTATCTGGTCGGGCTATTTGAAGATACCAACCTGTGCGCCATCCATGCCAAGAGAGTTACCATCATGCCGAAAGATATCCAGCTGGCCCGTCGAATCCGCGGAGAACGCGCCTAGAGCGCCAATGCACTACAGCCTGTATGGCATTCCAAAACGGCTCTTTTCAGAGCCACCATAACATCACGAAAGAATCACTGCTATAATATATATTAATACGATATGTAATATATAAATAATAAATAGAAATACAGAATCCTTTTGATAATTGATATATACAATAGAAACAATGCACATTTTACATAATACTGGGCCGTGATATAAGGTCGGGATTTTTTAATTACATATAGAAAGTTCATTAGAGGGAGCGGGAGAAAGGGGGGGGGGGGTAATTACCTGTATTTGATGAAGAGTGAGTGCGTATGTCACATGCCACTGTCCATATATTGCCGTGCCTTGCACCATGACACCCTCTTCCCCTCTGTTCCTATTGAAATTAGAGGAAAAAAATAAACCATTGATAAAATCACAGGAACAGTCCATACGTAGTTTTAATCATTTTTTTTCAAATAAAAGAAATGGGGAATCGCCAGGTTTTCCTTTCTGTTATTTGAATGTAGGATTTATATAGGTTAGTCGGTATACTTTTCCTAATAAATATATTATATGGAGTACATAATCATTTCTTTTTTCAAGTGGGTTTCTTTGTAATTTTTTTAAAATAAGAATTCACTTGTCATTCTGTTATTAGAATATAAAATACATGTATTCGCTAATTCTATCGTATTTTACTCAGATCCTATGCAGCAATATTGCAACATAGTCACGAGCTTCTAAATTGAGTTGCGTGCTCGATTATTTCATATCAAATGTTGGTGTGCACGTCATCATTTTTTTCAAGAAAATGAAATAAGTGGTGCACGTGGAGGAGGAGGTTTAAATTGGGTTCCTCAGTCGATTAGTGGTGCACGTGAGGGAGTATGGTTAGCTAAAGTACAAAATGAGAATGAATGCGTCGCATGATGGCAGCATTCACGATATTCATTTTTTTTAGGCGCCCGGACCACGGACAGCGGTCAGCGTACCGCTGATTGGTTGATAGTCACAATAGCCCGGCGGTCAACGCGAACGCCACATCGCGTATAAAAAGGCAGAAAAAAACAGTGAGTAGTCATTACACAAATGCACATTGCTCCGGTCTAATCTTCAATTCGCTGTCGTCTCATCTCATTAATAAAACATCATGTCTGGAAGAGGAAAGAGTGGAAAGGCACGAACCAAGGCAAAGACTCGCTCATCCCGTGCTGGTCTTCAGTTCCCAGTGGGACGTGTTCACCGATTTCTTCGCAAGGGCAGTTATGCACAGAGGGTAGGCGCTGGAGCACCCGTCTACATGGCTGCAGTACTGGAGTACCTGACTGCCGAAATCTTGGAACTCGCCGGCAATGCTGCTCGTGACAACAAGAAGTCAAGGATCATCCCTCGTCACCTTCAGCTCGCCGTACGCAACGACGAGGAACTGAACAAACTATTGGGTGGTGTGACAATCGCCCAAGGTGGTGTACTGCCAAACATCCAAGCCGTGTTGCTTCCAAAGAAGACTGCAAAATCAAGCTAGCTTGCTTCTACAAAACCAAACCAAACAACGGCCCTTTTAAGGGCCACTAATTATTCACGAAAGAATCTTGTTGTTTTTTATGTAAAATAAAGTTCCCCGATATCAAAATGTCCACATGGTCGAACACCCCCCCCCCCTCTCTCTCTCTCCCTCTCTCTCTATCTATCCCTCTGTCTCTTACTGGCTCTATACAAATAATAAGGTAAATAACGCAAAAATGGTTAACGAGACCTCAGTGAGGCTCAAGAAGTAAACGTAAAAAATGAAATGAAATGAAACGATTCTTACAAATCTGGCAATATGAAATTTGAAAAAAATGGGAGGGGTGTGGTCGAAGATGAAATAGTAGAAGTAGTAGAAGCAGTAGTAGTATACCAAAGTCAAGAAGTAACAAAAAAAAGTTTTGGAATGGCAAAACTTGTACCATTATTCAGATTACAATATATTATGTCGCAGATTGTTGTTGTCGTCGAGCGCCCCCTTGTGGCGAAATTTTCCTTGTCTCGGTGTTCTGCATGGCGTTATATTGAGAAGCTGTAGTTACTATGCTATACAATACTGGATAAAGATTTTTAATGTATTCATATACGTGTGTTTTAAAGTGGGTACGACGAAAAATATAGAAATAAATAGCGTTTAGAAATTCGAGTTTGTCTTCGAATAGGGAAATGACAGAAGCGGCAATGATGATGATGACGATGATGATAACAATGATAATAATAAATAATAATAATGATGATGATAATAACAATAAGAAGAAGAAGAAAAGAAGAAGACGAAGAAAAAGAAGAAGAAGACGAAGAAAAAGAAGAAGAAAAAGAATAAGAAAAGAAGAAGAAGGAGAAGAAGAAGAAAAAAAAAGAAGAAGACTCTTTTTTGAGTGAAGCTAGTGAAGCGGGCGACACAGTGGTGGTGGTGCTGGCAACCTGGGGAGGTTTCCTACCACGTACGCAACCATGACGTATAATGATGATTTCTCGGGGAAGGGGACACTTGTTTTGTTTACACCGCAACTGTAAATACGTATACCAAGATGGCTGAGAAGGATACCAAGAAGGCTCCTAAGAAGAAACCAGCGACCCATCCGCCTGCTGCTGAGATGGTTATGACAGCAATCAGCGAATTGAAGGAGCGGAATGGATCTTCGCTCCAGGCAATCAAGAAGTACATCGAGCAGAACTTCGATGTCCAGATGGACCGACAGCTCATATTCATCAAGAAGGCTCTAAAGGCTGGTGTGGAGAAGGGCAAACTTACGCAGACGAAGGGTAAAGGTGCTTCGGGGTCATTCAAGTTGAATGTGCAAGCAGCCAAGGCACAAGCAGCGGAGAAGGCCAAGAAGGAGAAAGAGAGAGCCAAACAGCAAGCACAGCGGGAGAAGGAAAAGGCGAAATCTGCAGCCCAGAAGGAGAAGAAGCAGAAGGCAGCCGCCGCTAAGAAGGCAAAGGCAGCACCAAAGAAAGTGAAGAAGCCTGCAAAGAAGACTAAGACCACTGAGAAGAAAGAAAAGAAAAAGACACCAAAGAAGAAAGTCCCTGCCAAGAAGTCGACACCCAAGAAGGCAGTAACCAAGAAGCCAAAGGCTTCGAACCCCAAGAAACCCGCAGCAAAGAAAGTAGCGGCAAAGAAATCCAAGTGATTTCTGCATAGCCACTTTCCAGTGCCAACAAAACGGCTCTTTTCAGAGCCACCAAATTTCCAAGAAAGAATACCTGTCTGTATGAAAAAAAATAATATAAAGAAATATTCTTATAGCATTGTCCATATTGTGGCAATCCTATGGTATAAACCTTAAAAAATGATGAAATGTGAGGATTGTGTATTCATTCAAATTATAAAGTAGCCACGGAATTATGAAATGTAACATTATAAGAAGAATGAAAAAGAAGGGGGTGTTTAAATGGTGGGCGGGATGTGAATGACATATAAAGGTATGAAAATGTATATGTACTAACTATCTATAAAAATTACATAATAGGAAACAATATATATATATATATATATATATGAATAAAATCGAAGAGACAGAATCAAAGGTCAAAATGAAGAAAACGAAATATATGCAAGTGCAAAGAATATGAGGGGGTCGGTATTACTGGAGGATTTAAAATGCATACATTTGAAATATTGCCTTATATTCGAGTACTATGTACAATGTCTTCCGAAAATTATGCGATTTTTTCCCCCCGAAGGATCATTATTCCGTGCGTTTTCAGGGCGGGGACTCTTTTCAGAAATTATATCGGCGTCGGCACAAGGGGGCGCTCTGAATTCGCCGGCGGGTCGGCGCGGTGACGAATTTCGTCACCCACGTCCGCAATCCGACCACAATTGCCGCTGCTCTCGCTTTTTAACTCATTCGCTCAGCGTAACATCCAGTCTTCAGTATCGTACACAACTAGCTCTCATTCATCAAGATGTCAGGTCGCGGAAAAGGAGGAAAGGGTCTCGGAAAGGGTGGTGCCAAGCGTCATCGCAAGGTTCTCCGAGACAACATCCAAGGTATCACGAAGCCTGCTATCCGCCGTCTAGCAAGAAGAGGTGGAGTCAAGAGGATCTCTGGTCTCATCTACGAAGAGACACGCGGTGTACTGAAAGTCTTCTTGGAGAATGTCATCCGTGATGCCGTCACCTACTGTGAGCATGCCAAGCGCAAGACTGTCACAGCCATGGACGTGGTCTATGCACTAAAGAGGCAGGGCCGTACTCTGTACGGTTTCGGCGGCTAATCTAACCATATGGTTATGACTACAAATAACGGCTCTTTTCAGAGCCACCACATGAGCAAGAAAGAATGCTGTTGATTTTAATTAATGACTAGATAATGATATAAATTAATCCGAGATTAAATGAATTTTATCTTTGCGTATATTGCAATGTAGGTCAAGAATGATTAGGGGATAATTTCAGATATTTATATGAATAATTTCAGATATTCATATACATGGTAATATATAAAAATATAAAATATCATGTACCAGTGAATACTAAATAACTTACAAACAGCACTATCATCATATTGCCTTAAACCGAGTGCGATTCACACGTAGCTAGCCAAAGAGGTGCGGGTCAGATTCAGAGTTGTGGTACGGTTTCGTTTTTTTTTAATAGCAATTATATAGGAATATTTACAACATTTGAACGAAAAGAAGAGTTCCATTACATAGCAACAAGATGCAAAAAATGTTGTTTTTTGTCATGACCAATGACGAACAAAAATATATTATTCATAGATCGCTGCAATATAACCTTGGTGAACTGTATACTTCGTAATGATCATAAGCAAGAAATATAAACAACACGGCAGCGATAAAAAATGTATGCATCATATGCGTTATAATGTAATTAAACGACTATGATATAAACGATAACTAGTGTAAAGTCTCGATTTCTTTCAAGTAATCGAACGGCCGTGGATATACTTGGGATAGGGCGAGGTAGGTAGAGAAAAGAGATTGGGTGACAGACGGAGAGAGAGTGAACATTTTTTTTACAGGAAAATGTTAGCCTTCGCCCCTGGTTATCTATCCAGGTCGCTGTTAAGTCAGATTTTGCCAACTAAAAAAAAAACGGCGTAAACTTCTTATTCTAGTTTAAGAAAATCCAGATCATTAGGCGTGGTTTTTTCGATTTAATTAAAATCAGGTACTTTTCAACGAGAGTTTGTGCCGTTAATTAGGAATAAGGAATATTTATCTTTATAGAGGAACATTTACAATAAAGATGAATTTGTATTTTGACAGGTTCGCAGGGAGGCATTTTTTGGTATGTCTTGATGAAGTAAATTGATAAGTAAAAATGGAAAAAAATATCACCATTTTCAATTTTCACGATACCCAGTTAAAAACCAGGTCATTATTTTGTGCAACTTTACCAGGAAAGGGAACAATTTTAATTCCACCCGATAAAAATTGTACAAGTTGTAACGACATATCGCCACTTGCCGTCAGTGGGCCTATTACATCACAACAAGTCGTCGCTTTCGTCTCCATCATCATAATTGTACTCTTTTCTATGTGGATATTGATTAAAAAACATATAGATTTCGCTCAGCATAGAGTTTAGCATATGTAATAAACTGGGATGTTGTCCTGTTTTCGAAAGAGTTTTTACTGATCCCTAAAGTCGGTCAAAACAAAATAAGAAGAAAATAGAATCACCACACTAATTGCTCACTTACAATACTCTGTCGCCATCTCTCGACCAGGGGCAGTACAGGCGCCAATTGGCCAATGAATGAAAGACCGGGGCTCATTTGCATACGGACCGAACCGCGCCGCACCCGGACGCGGTGTATAAATAGGGCTATTGGGACGGTGCACTCGCATTAGCAACAGAATATCTGATCGACGCACACGTTTCGCTACATTCTTCACATACCAGCTTACATTCATCATGGCTCCAACAGGTCAAGTTGCCAAGAAAGGTTCCAAGAAAGCAGTCAAGGCGCCCCGGCCCAGCGGTGGCAAGAAAAGGCACAGGAAAAGGAAGGAGAGCTACGGAATCTACATCTACAAGGTCCTCAAGCAGGTTCACCCCGATACTGGAATCTCTAGCCGGGCCATGACGATCATGAACAGCTTCGTCAACGACATCTTTGAGCGAATTGCCGGCGAATCTTCTCGGCTGGCCAAATACAACAAGAAGTCAACCATCAGCAGTCGTGAGATCCAGACCGCTGTCCGCCTACTTCTTCCAGGGGAGCTTGCTAAGCACGCCGTGAGTGAGGGCACCAAAGCGGTGACGAAGTATACCACATCTAAATAGAGAGAGTTCTACTCTCTGTACAAACAACGGCCCTTTTCAGGGCCACACAAATATTCAAGAAAGAATGCATTATGTAGTATAAGCATTATGATAAGCATTATGATAATAAATAAGCGTAAATAAGGAATAAATAAGCATATGAATGAACGGTGGAATATATTAAACAAATAATATTAAAATAAGATGCAATAAAATGCAATAACTTAAATAAATTAAAATAAGATGCAATAAAATGCAATAACTTAAATAAATTAAAATAAAATGCAATAACTAAAAGGGTGCCGATGATTAGGCATGATCATGGAAAAAAGTATTGATGCGGGTCTATATTCGTGTGTTTATGAATGCATGCATAGAGTTATAAATAAATACTGAATAAGGGGAGTCGGGGGACACAGGAGGCAAAGAAAGTCCACACTAGCATGTTTGAGAAGGCAGGAGTAAGGAGGGGGGGGTGGTGTCTTGATTATTCATTCACACATGGTGCCCCTTTTCCTCAATTTCTTTTACCTATAACTTCGGCACCCCATTGGTGTCTTCACTCACGCAGTGCCGTTATGAACAGCGCCACCTTCCGATAAAAATAAATGACGGCACCCTATCACGCTTCGCGCGTTATGACAATAGAACAACCCAACTGACCAATCACAAGAGCTCTGCGGACGGCGCCGTCGGGTTTGGGATCTCGCGTTGCTCATATAAATAGCGATCATTTTTCAGCAGCAGTCACTCATCTCGTTTTCTACGTTCGATTCGCAGACTTACCATCAGACAAGTAACCAACCATGGCACGCACGAAGCAGACGGCTCGCAAATCTACCGGAGGGAAGGCTCCCCGAAAGCAGTTGGCAACCAAGGCGGCCAGGAAGAGTGCTCCAGCCACCGGAGGCGTTAAAAAACCACATAGGTACAGGCCTGGAACTGTCGCCCTGAGAGAGATCCGCCGCTACCAGAAAAGCACCGAGCTTCTGATCCGAAAACTCCCATTCCAGCGGCTAGTGAGGGAGATTGCCCAGGACTTCAAAACAGAGCTCCGCTTCCAGAGTTCCGCCGTGATGGCCCTTCAAGAAGCTAGCGAGGCCTATCTGGTCGGGCTATTTGAAGATACCAACCTGTGCGCCATCCATGCCAAGAGAGTTACCATCATGCCGAAAGATATCCAGCTGGCCCGTCGAATCCGCGGAGAACGCGCCTAGAGCGCCAATGCACTACAGCCTGTATGGCATTCCAAAACGGCTCTTTTCAGAGCCACCATAACATCACGAAAGAATCACTGCTATAATATATATTAATACGATATGTAATATATAAATAATAAATAGAAATACAGAATCCTTTTGATAATTGATATATACAATAGAAACAATGCACATTTTACATAATACTGGGCCGTGATATAAGGTCGGGATTTTTTAATTACATATAGAAAGTTCATTAGAGGGAGCGGGAGAAAGGGGGGGGGGGTAATTACCTGTATTTGATGAAGAGTGAGTGCGTATGTCACATGCCACTGTCCATATATTGCCGTGCCTTGCACCATGACACCCTCTTCCCCTCTGTTCCTATTGAAATTAGAGGAAAAAAATAAACCATTGATAAAATCACAGGAACAGTCCATACGTAGTTTTAATCATTTTTTTTCAAATAAAAGAAATGGGGAATCGCCAGGTTTTCCTTTCTGTTATTTGAATGTAGGATTTATATAGGTTAGTCGGTATACTTTTCCTAATAAATATATTATATGGAGTACATAATCATTTCTTTTTTCAAGTGGGTTTCTTTGTAATTTTTTTAAAATAAGAATTCACTTGTCATTCTGTTATTAGAATATAAAATACATGTATTCGCTAATTCTATCGTATTTTACTCAGATCCTATGCAGCAATATTGCAACATAGTCACGAGCTTCTAAATTGAGTTGCGTGCTCGATTATTTCATATCAAATGTTGGTGTGCACGTCATCATTTTTTTCAAGAAAATGAAATAAGTGGTGCACGTGGAGGAGGAGGTTTAAATTGGGTTCCTCAGTCGATTAGTGGTGCACGTGAGGGAGTATGGTTAGCTAAAGTACAAAATGAGAATGAATGCGTCGCATGATGGCAGCATTCACGATATTCATTTTTTTTAGGCGCCCGGACCACGGACAGCGGTCAGCGTACCGCTGATTGGTTGATAGTCACAATAGCCCGGCGGTCAACGCGAACGCCACATCGCGTATAAAAAGGCAGAAAAAAGCAGTGAGTAGTCATTACACAAATGCACATTGCTCCGGTCTAATCTTCAATTCGCTGTCGTCTCATCTCATTAATAAAACATCATGTCTGGAAGAGGAAAGAGTGGAAAGGCACGAACCAAGGCAAAGACTCGCTCATCCCGTGCTGGTCTTCAGTTCCCAGTGGGACGTGTTCACCGATTTCTTCGCAAGGGCAGTTATGCACAGAGGGTAGGCGCTGGAGCACCCGTCTACATGGCTGCAGTACTGGAGTACCTGACTGCCGAAATCTTGGAACTCGCCGGCAATGCTGCTCGTGACAACAAGAAGTCAAGGATCATCCCTCGTCACCTTCAGCTCGCCGTACGCAACGACGAGGAACTGAACAAACTATTGGGTGGTGTGACAATCGCCCAAGGTGGTGTACTGCCAAACATCCAAGCCGTGTTGCTTCCAAAGAAGACTGCAAAATCAAGCTAGCTTGCTTCTACAAAACCAAACCAAACAACGGCCCTTTTAAGGGCCACTAATTATTCACGAAAGAATCTTGTTGTTTTTTATGTAAAATAAAGTTCCCCGATATCAAAATGTCCACATGGTCGAACACCCCCCCCCCCTCTCTCTCTCTCCCTCTCTCTCTATCTATCCCTCTGTCTCTTACTGGCTCTATACAAATAATAAGGTAAATAACGCAAAAATGGTTAACGAGACCTCAGTGAGGCTCAAGAAGTAAACGTAAAAAATGAAATGAAATGAAACGATTCTTACAAATCTGGCAATATGAAATTTGAAAAAAATGGGAGGGGTGTGGTCGAAGATGAAATAGTAGAAGTAGTAGAAGCAGTAGTAGTATACCAAAGTCAAGAAGTAACAAAAAAAAGTTTTGGAATGGCAAAACTTGTACCATTATTCAGATTACAATATATTATGTCGCAGATTGTTGTTGTCGTCGAGCGCCCCCTTGTGGCGAAATTTTCCTTGTCTCGGTGTTCTGCATGGCGTTATATTGAGAAGCTGTAGTTACTATGCTATACAATACTGGATAAAGATTTTTAATGTATTCATATACGTGTGTTTTAAAGTGGGTACGACGAAAAATATAGAAATAAATAGCGTTTAGAAATTCGAGTTTGTCTTCGAATAGGGAAATGACAGAAGCGGCAATGATGATGATGACGATGATGATAACAATGATAATAATAAATAATAATAATGATGATGATAATAACAATAAGAAGAAGAAGAAAAGAAGAAGACGAAGAAAAAGAAGAAGAAGACGAAGAAAAAGAAGAAGAAAAAGAATAAGAAAAGAAGAAGAAGGAGAAGAAGAAGAAAAAAAAAGAAGAAGACTCTTTTTTGAGTGAAGCTAGTGAAGCGGGCGACACAGTGGTGGTGGTGCTGGCAACCTGGGGAGGTTTCCTACCACGTACGCAACCATGACGTATAATGATGATTTCTCGGGGAAGGGGACACTTGTTTTGTTTACACCGCAACTGTAAATACGTATACCAAGATGGCTGAGAAGGATACCAAGAAGGCTCCTAAGAAGAAACCAGCGACCCATCCGCCTGCTGCTGAGATGGTTATGACAGCAATCAGCGAATTGAAGGAGCGGAATGGATCTTCGCTCCAGGCAATCAAGAAGTACATCGAGCAGAACTTCGATGTCCAGATGGACCGACAGCTCATATTCATCAAGAAGGCTCTAAAGGCTGGTGTGGAGAAGGGCAAACTTACGCAGACGAAGGGTAAAGGTGCTTCGGGGTCATTCAAGTTGAATGTGCAAGCAGCCAAGGCACAAGCAGCGGAGAAGGCCAAGAAGGAGAAAGAGAGAGCCAAACAGCAAGCACAGCGGGAGAAGGAAAAGGCGAAATCTGCAGCCCAGAAGGAGAAGAAGCAGAAGGCAGCCGCCGCTAAGAAGGCAAAGGCAGCACCAAAGAAAGTGAAGAAGCCTGCAAAGAAGACTAAGACCACTGAGAAGAAAGAAAAGAAAAAGACACCAAAGAAGAAAGTCCCTGCCAAGAAGTCGACACCCAAGAAGGCAGTAACCAAGAAGCCAAAGGCTTCGAACCCCAAGAAACCCGCAGCAAAGAAAGTAGCGGCAAAGAAATCCAAGTGATTTCTGCATAGCCACTTTCCAGTGCCAACAAAACGGCTCTTTTCAGAGCCACCAAATTTCCAAGAAAGAATACCTGTCTGTATGAAAAAAAATAATATAAAGAAATATTCTTATAGCATTGTCCATATTGTGGCAATCCTATGGTATAAACCTTAAAAAATGATGAAATGTGAGGATTGTGTATTCATTCAAATTATAAAGTAGCCACGGAATTATGAAATGTAACATTATAAGAAGAATGAAAAAGAAGGGGGTGTTTAAATGGTGGGCGGGATGTGAATGACATATAAAGGTATGAAAATGTATATGTACTAACTATCTATAAAAATTACATAATAGGAAACAATATATATATATATATATATATATGAATAAAATCGAAGAGACAGAATCAAAGGTCAAAATGAAGAAAACGAAATATATGCAAGTGCAAAGAATATGAGGGGTCGGTATTACTGGAGGATTTAAAATGCATACATTTGAAATATTGCCTTATATTCGAGTACTATGTACAATGTCTTCCGAAAATTATGCGATTTTTTCCCCCCGAAGGATCATTATTCCGTGCGTTTTCAGGGCGGGGACTCTTTTCAGAAATTAATCGGCGTCGGCACAAGGGGGCGCTCTGAATTCGCCGGCGGGTCGGCGCGGTGACGAATTTCGTCACCCACGTCCGCAATCCGACCACAATTGCCGCTGCTCTCGCTTTTTAACTCATTCGCTCAGCGTAACATCCAGTCTTCAGTATCGTACACAACTAGCTCTCATTCATCAAGATGTCAGGTCGCGGAAAAGGAGGAAAGGGTCTCGGAAAGGGTGGTGCCAAGCGTCATCGCAAGGTTCTCCGAGACAACATCCAAGGTATCACGAAGCCTGCTATCCGCCGTCTAGCAAGAAGAGGTGGAGTCAAGAGGATCTCTGGTCTCATCTACGAAGAGACACGCGGTGTACTGAAAGTCTTCTTGGAGAATGTCATCCGTGATGCCGTCACCTACTGTGAGCATGCCAAGCGCAAGACTGTCACAGCCATGGACGACGTGGTCTATGCACTAAAGAGGCAGGGCCGTACTCTGTACGGTTTCGGCGGCTAATCTAACCATATGGTTATGACTACAAATAACGGCTCTTTTCAGAGCCACCACATGAGCAAGAAAGAATGCTGTTGATTTTAATTAATGACTAGATAATGATATAAATTAATCCGAGATTAAATGAATTTTATCTTTGCGTATATTGCAATGTAGGTCAAGAATGATTAGGGGATAATTTCAGATATTTATATGAATAATTTCAGATATTCATATACATGGTAATATATAAAAATATAAAATATCATGTACCAGTGAATACTAAATAACTTACAAACAGCACTATCATCATATTGCCTTAAACCGAGTGCGATTCACACGTAGCTAGCCAAAGAGGTGCGGGTCAGATTCAGAGTTGTGGTACGGTTTCGTTTTTTTTTAATAGCAATTATATAGGAATATTTACAACATTTGAACGAAAAGAAGAGTTCCATTACATAGCAACAAGATGCAAAAAATGTTGTTTTTTGTCATGACCAATGACGAACAAAAATATATTATTCATAGATCGCTGCAATATAACCTTGGTGAACTGTATACTTCGTAATGATCATAAGCAAGAAATATAAACAACACGGCAGCGATAAAAAATGTATGCATCATATGCGTTATAATGTAATTAAACGACTATGATATAAACGATAACTAGTGTAAAGTCTCGATTTCTTTCAAGTAATCGAACGGCCGTGGATATACTTGGGATAGGGCGAGGTAGGTAGAGAAAAGAGATTGGGTGACAGACGGAGAGAGAGTGAACATTTTTTTTACAGGAAAATGTTAGCCTTCGCCCCTGGTTATCTATCCAGGTCGCTGTTAAGTCAGATTTTGCCAACTAAAAAAAAAACGGCGTAAACTTCTTATTCTAGTTTAAGAAAATCCAGATCATTAGGCGTGGTTTTTTCGATTTAATTAAAATCAGGTACTTTTCAACGAGAGTTTGTGCCGTTAATTAGGAATAAGGAATATTTATCTTTATAGAGGAACATTTACAATAAAGATGAATTTGTATTTTGACAGGTTCGCAGGGAGGCATTTTTTGGTATGTCTTGATGAAGTAAATTGATAAGTAAAAATGGAAAAAAATATCACCATTTTCAATTTTCACGATACCCAGTTAAAAACCAGGTCATTATTTTGTGCAACTTTACCAGGAAAGGGAACAATTTTAATTCCACCCGATAAAAATTGTACAAGTTGTAACGACATATCGCCACTTGCCGTCAGTGGGCCTATTACATCACAACAAGTCGTCGCTTTCGTCTCCATCATCATAATTGTACTCTTTTCTATGTGGATATTGATTAAAAAACATATAGATTTCGCTCAGCATAGAGTTTAGCATATGTAATAAACTGGGATGTTGTCCTGTTTTCGAAAGAGTTTTTACTGATCCCTAAAGTCGGTCAAAACAAAATAAGAAGAAAATAGAATCACCACACTAATTGCTCACTTACAATACTCTGTCGCCATCTCTCGACCAGGGGCAGTACAGGCGCCAATTGGCCAATGAATGAAAGACCGGGGCTCATTTGCATACGGACCGAACCGCGCCGCACCCGGACGCGGTGTATAAATAGGGCTATTGGGACGGTGCACTCGCATTAGCAACAGAATATCTGATCGACGCACACGTTTCGCTACATTCTTCACATACCAGCTTACATTCATCATGGCTCCAACAGGTCAAGTTGCCAAGAAAGGTTCCAAGAAAGCAGTCAAGGCGCCCCGGCCCAGCGGTGGCAAGAAAAGGCACAGGAAAAGGAAGGAGAGCTACGGAATCTACATCTACAAGGTCCTCAAGCAGGTTCACCCCGATACTGGAATCTCTAGCCGGGCCATGACGATCATGAACAGCTTCGTCAACGACATCTTTGAGCGAATTGCCGGCGAATCTTCTCGGCTGGCCAAATACAACAAGAAGTCAACCATCAGCAGTCGTGAGATCCAGACCGCTGTCCGCCTACTTCTTCCAGGGGAGCTTGCTAAGCACGCCGTGAGTGAGGGCACCAAAGCGGTGACGAAGTATACCACATCTAAATAGAGAGAGTTCTACTCTCTGTACAAACAACGGCCCTTTTCAGGGCCACACAAATATTCAAGAAAGAATGCATTATGTAGTATAAGCATTATGATAAGCATTATGATAATAAATAAGCGTAAATAAGGAATAAATAAGCATATGAATGAACGGTGGAATATATTAAACAAATAATATTAAAATAAGATGCAATAAAATGCAATAACTTAAATAAATTAAAATAAGATGCAATAAAATGCAATAACTTAAATAAATTAAAATAAAATGCAATAACTAAAAGGGTGCCGATGATTAGGCATGATCATGGAAAAAAGTATTGATGCGGGTCTATATTCGTGTGTTTATGAATGCATGCATAGAGTTATAAATAAATACTGAATAAGGGGAGTCGGGGGACACAGGAGGCAAAGAAAGTCCACACTAGCATGTTTGAGAAGGCAGGAGTAAGGAGGGGGGGGTGGTGTCTTGATTATTCATTCACACATGGTGCCCCTTTTCCTCAATTTCTTTTACCTATAACTTCGGCACCCCATTGGTGTCTTCACTCACGCAGTGCCGTTATGAACAGCGCCACCTTCCGATAAAAATAAATGACGGCACCCTATCACGCTTCGCGCGTTATGACAATAGAACAACCCAACTGACCAATCACAAGAGCTCTGCGGACGGCGCCGTCGGGTTTGGGATCTCGCGTTGCTCATATAAATAGCGATCATTTTTCAGCAGCAGTCACTCATCTCGTTTTCTACGTTCGATTCGCAGACTTACCATCAGACAAGTAACCAACCATGGCACGCACGAAGCAGACGGCTCGCAAATCTACCGGAGGGAAGGCTCCCCGAAAGCAGTTGGCAACCAAGGCGGCCAGGAAGAGTGCTCCAGCCACCGGAGGCGTTAAAAAACCACATAGGTACAGGCCTGGAACTGTCGCCCTGAGAGAGATCCGCCGCTACCAGAAAAGCACCGAGCTTCTGATCCGAAAACTCCCATTCCAGCGGCTAGTGAGGGAGATTGCCCAGGACTTCAAAACAGAGCTCCGCTTCCAGAGTTCCGCCGTGATGGCCCTTCAAGAAGCTAGCGAGGCCTATCTGGTCGGGCTATTTGAAGATACCAACCTGTGCGCCATCCATGCCAAGAGAGTTACCATCATGCCGAAAGATATCCAGCTGGCCCGTCGAATCCGCGGAGAACGCGCCTAGAGCGCCAATGCACTACAGCCTGTATGGCATTCCAAAACGGCTCTTTTCAGAGCCACCATAACATCACGAAAGAATCACTGCTATAATATATATTAATACGATATGTAATATATAAATAATAAATAGAAATACAGAATCCTTTTGATAATTGATATATACAATAGAAACAATGCACATTTTACATAATACTGGGCCGTGATATAAGGTCGGGATTTTTTAATTACATATAGAAAGTTCATTAGAGGGAGCGGGAGAAAGGGGGGGGGGGTAATTACCTGTATTTGATGAAGAGTGAGTGCGTATGTCACATGCCACTGTCCATATATTGCCGTGCCTTGCACCATGACACCCTCTTCCCCTCTGTTCCTATTGAAATTAGAGGAAAAAAATAAACCATTGATAAAATCACAGGAACAGTCCATACGTAGTTTTAATCATTTTTTTTCAAATAAAAGAAATGGGGAATCGCCAGGTTTTCCTTTCTGTTATTTGAATGTAGGATTTATATAGGTTAGTCGGTATACTTTTCCTAATAAATATATTATATGGAGTACATAATCATTTCTTTTTTCAAGTGGGTTTCTTTGTAATTTTTTTAAAATAAGAATTCACTTGTCATTCTGTTATTAGAATATAAAATACATGTATTCGCTAATTCTATCGTATTTTACTCAGATCCTATGCAGCAATATTGCAACATAGTCACGAGCTTCTAAATTGAGTTGCGTGCTCGATTATTTCATATCAAATGTTGGTGTGCACGTCATCATTTTTTTCAAGAAAATGAAATAAGTGGTGCACGTGGAGGAGGAGGTTTAAATTGGGTTCCTCAGTCGATTAGTGGTGCACGTGAGGGAGTATGGTTAGCTAAAGTACAAAATGAGAATGAATGCGTCGCATGATGGCAGCATTCACGATATTCATTTTTTTTAGGCGCCCGGACCACGGACAGCGGTCAGCGTACCGCTGATTGGTTGATAGTCACAATAGCCCGGCGGTCAACGCGAACGCCACATCGCGTATAAAAAGGCAGAAAAAAGCAGTGAGTAGTCATTACACAAATGCACATTGCTCCGGTCTAATCTTCAATTCGCTGTCGTCTCATCTCATTAATAAAACATCATGTCTGGAAGAGGAAAGAGTGGAAAGGCACGAACCAAGGCAAAGACTCGCTCATCCCGTGCTGGTCTTCAGTTCCCAGTGGGACGTGTTCACCGATTTCTTCGCAAGGGCAGTTATGCACAGAGGGTAGGCGCTGGAGCACCCGTCTACATGGCTGCAGTACTGGAGTACCTGACTGCCGAAATCTTGGAACTCGCCGGCAATGCTGCTCGTGACAACAAGAAGTCAAGGATCATCCCTCGTCACCTTCAGCTCGCCGTACGCAACGACGAGGAACTGAACAAACTATTGGGTGGTGTGACAATCGCCCAAGGTGGTGTACTGCCAAACATCCAAGCCGTGTTGCTTCCAAAGAAGACTGCAAAATCAAGCTAGCTTGCTTCTACAAAACCAAACCAAACAACGGCCCTTTTAAGGGCCACTAATTATTCACGAAAGAATCTTGTTGTTTTTTATGTAAAATAAAGTTCCCCGATATCAAAATGTCCACATGGTCGAACACCCCCCCCCCCTCTCTCTCTCTCCCTCTCTCTCTATCTATCCCTCTGTCTCTTACTGGCTCTATACAAATAATAAGGTAAATAACGCAAAAATGGTTAACGAGACCTCAGTGAGGCTCAAGAAGTAAACGTAAAAAATGAAATGAAATGAAACGATTCTTACAAATCTGGCAATATGAAATTTGAAAAAAATGGGAGGGGTGTGGTCGAAGATGAAATAGTAGAAGTAGTAGAAGCAGTAGTAGTATACCAAAGTCAAGAAGTAACAAAAAAAAGTTTTGGAATGGCAAAACTTGTACCATTATTCAGATTACAATATATTATGTCGCAGATTGTTGTTGTCGTCGAGCGCCCCCTTGTGGCGAAATTTTCCTTGTCTCGGTGTTCTGCATGGCGTTATATTGAGAAGCTGTAGTTACTATGCTATACAATACTGGATAAAGATTTTTAATGTATTCATATACGTGTGTTTTAAAGTGGGTACGACGAAAAATATAGAAATAAATAGCGTTTAGAAATTCGAGTTTGTCTTCGAATAGGGAAATGACAGAAGCGGCAATGATGATGATGACGATGATGATAACAATGATAATAATAAATAATAATAATGATGATGATAATAACAATAAGAAGAAGAAGAAAAGAAGAAGACGAAGAAAAAGAAGAAGAAGACGAAGAAAAAGAAGAAGAAAAAGAATAAGAAAAGAAGAAGAAGGAGAAGAAGAAGAAAAAAAAAGAAGAAGACTCTTTTTTGAGTGAAGCTTTTTTGAGTGAAGCTAGTGAAGCGGGCGACACAGTGGTGGTGGTGCTGGCAACCTGGGGAGGTTTCCTACCACGTACGCAACCATGACGTATAATGATGATTTCTCGGGGAAGGGGACACTTGTTTTGTTTACACCGCAACTGTAAATACGTATACCAAGATGGCTGAGAAGGATACCAAGAAGGCTCCTAAGAAGAAACCAGCGACCCATCCGCCTGCTGCTGAGATGGTTATGACAGCAATCAGCGAATTGAAGGAGCGGAATGGATCTTCGCTCCAGGCAATCAAGAAGTACATCGAGCAGAACTTCGATGTCAGATGGACCGACAGCTCATATTCATCAAGAAGGCTCTAAAGGCTGGTGTGGAGAAGGGCAAACTTACGCAGACGAAGGGGTAAAGGTGCTTCGGGGTCATTCAAGTTGAATGTGCAAGCAGCCAAGGCACAAGCAGCGGAGAAGGCCAAGAAGGAGAAAGAGAGAGCCAAACAGCAAGCACAGCGGGAGAAGGAAAAGGCGAAATCTGCAGCCCAGAAGAGAAGAAGCAGAAGGCAGCCGCCGCTAAGAAGGCAAAGGCAGCACCAAAGAAAGTGAAGAAGCCTGCAAAGAAGACTAAGACCACTGAGAAGAAAGGAAAAGAAAAAGACACCAAAGAAGAAAGTCCCTGCCAAGAAGTCGACACCCAAGAAGGCAGTAACCAAGAAGCCAAAGGCTTCGAACCCCAAGAACCCGCAGCAAAGAAAGTAGCGGCAAAGAAATCCAAGTGATTTCTGCATAGCCACTTTCCAGTGCCAACAAAACGGCTCTTTTCAGAGCCAACCAAATTTCCAAGAAAGAATACCTGTCTGTATGAAAAAAAATAATATAAAGAAATATTCTTATAGCAATTGTCCATATTGTGGCAATCCTATGGTATAAACCTTAAAAAATGATGAAATGTGAGGATTGTGTATTCATTCAAATTATAAAGTAGCCACGGAATTATGAAATGTAACATTATAAGAAGAATGAAAAAGAAGGGGGTGTTTAAATGGTGGGCGGGGATGTGAATGACATATAAAGGTATGAAAATGTATATGTACTAACTATCTATAAAAATTACATAATAGGAAACAATATATATATATATATATATATATGAATAAAATCGAAGAGACAGAATCAAAGGTCAAAATGAAGAAAACGAAATATATGCAAGTGCAAAGAATATGAGGGGGTCGGTATTACTGGAGGATTTAAAATGCATACATTTGAAATATTGCCTTATATTCGAGTACTATGTACAATGTCTTCCGAAAATTATGCGATTTTTTCCCCCCGAAGGATCATTATTCCGTGCGTTTTCAGGGCGGGGACTCTTTTCAGAATTATATCGGCGTCGGCACAAGGGGGCGCTCTGAATCGCCGGCGGGTCGGCGCGGTGACGAATTTCGTCACCCACGTCCGCAATCCGACCACAATTGCCGCTGCTCTCGCTTTTTAACTCATTCGCTCAGCGTAACATCCAGTCTTCAGTATCGTACACAACTAGCTCTCATTCATCAAGATGTCAGGTCGCGGAAAGGAGGAAAGGGTCTCGGAAGGGTGGTGCCAAGCGTCATCGCAAGGTTCTCCGAGACAACATCCAAGGTATCACGAAGCCTGCTATCCGCCGTCTAGCAAGAAGAGGTGGAGTCAAGAGGATCTCTGGTCTCATCTACGAAGAGACACGCGGTGTACTGAAAGTCTTCTTGGAGAATGTCATCCGTGATGCCGTCACCTACTGTGAGCATGCCAAGCGCAAGACTGTCACAGCCATGGACGTGGTCTATGCACTAAAGAGGCAGGGCCGTACTCTGTACGGTTTCGGCGGCTAATCTAACCATATGGTTATGACTACAAATAACGGCTCTTTTCAGAGCCACCACATGAGCAAGAAAGAATGCTGTTGATTTTAATTAATGACTAGATAATGATATAAATTAATCCGAGATTAAATGAATTTTATCTTTGCGTATATTGCAATGTAGGTCAAGAATGATTAGGGGATAATTTCAGATATTTATATGAATAATTCAGATATTCATATACATGGTAATATATAAAAATATAAAATATCATGTACCAGTGAATACTAAATAACTTACAAACAGCACTATCATCATATTGCCTTAAACCGAGTGCGATTCACACGGTAGCTAGCCAAAGAGGTGCGGGTCAGATTCAGAGTTGTGGTACGGTTTCGTTTTTTTTTAATAGCAATTATATAGGAATATTTACAACATTTGAACGAAAAGAAGAGTTCCATTACATAGCAACAAGATGCAAAAAATGTTGTTTTTGTCATGACCAATGACGAACAAAAATATATTATTCATAGATCGCTGCAATATAACCTTGGTGAACTGTATACTTCGTAATGATCATAAGCAAGAAATATAAACAACACGGCAGCGATAAAAAATGTATGCATCATATGCGTTATAATGTAATTAAACGACTATGATATAAACGATAACTAGTGTAAAGTCTCGATTTCTTCAAGTAATCGAACGGCCGTGGATATACTTGGGATAGGGCGAGGTAGGTAGAGAAAAGAGATTGGGTGACAGACGGAGAGAGAGTGAACATTTTTTTTTCAGGAAAAATGTTAGCCTTCGCCCCTGGTTATCTATCCAGGTCGCTGTTAAGTCAGATTTTGCCAACTAAAAAAAAACGGCGTAAACTTCTTATTCTAGTTTAAGAAAATCCAGATCATTAGGCGTGGTTTTTTCGATTTAATTAAAATCAGGTACTTTTCAAACGAGAGTTTGTGCCGTTAATTAGGAATAAGGAATATTTATCTTTATAGAGGAACATTTACAATAAAGATGAATTTGTAATTTGACAGGTTCGCAGGGAGGCATTTTTTTGGTATGTCTTGATGAAGTAAATTGATAAGTAAAAATGGAAAAAAATATCACCATTTTTCAATTTTCACGATACCCAGTTAAAAACCAGGTCATTATTTTGTGCAACTTTACCAGAAAGGGAACAATTTTAATTCCACCCGATAAAAATTGTACAAGTTGTAACGACATATCGCCACTTGCCGTCAGTGGGCCTATTACATCACAACAAGTCGTCGCTTTCGTCTCCATCATCATAATTGTACTCTTTTCTATGTGGATATTGATTAAAAAACATATAGATTTCGCTCAGCATAGAGTTTAGCATATGTAATAAACTGGGATGTTGTCCTGTTTTCGAAAGAGTTTTTACTGATCCCTAAAGTCGGTCAAAACAAAATAAGAAGAAAATAGAATCACCACACTAATTGCTCACTTACAATACTCTGTCGCCATCTCTCGACCAGGGGCAGTACAGGCGCCAATTGGCCAATGAATGAAAGACCGGGGCTCATTTGCATACGGACCGAACCGCGCCGCACCCGGACGCGGTGTATAAATAGGGCTATTGGGACGGTGCACTCGCATTAGCAACAGAATATCTGATCGACGCACACGTTTCGCTACATTCTTCACATACCAGCTTACATTCATCATGGCTCCAACAGGTCAAGTTGCCAAGAAAGGTTCCAAGAAAGCAGTCAAGGCGCCCCGGCCCAGCGGTGGCAAGAAAAGGCACAGGAAAAGGAAGGAGAGCTACGGAATCTACATCTACAAGGTCCTCAAGCAGGTTCACCCCGATACTGGAATCTCTAGCCGGGCCATGACGATCATGAACAGCTTCGTCAACGACATCTTTGAGCGAATTGCCGGCGAATCTTCTCGGCTGGCCAAATACAACAAGAAGTCAACCATCAGCAGTCGTGAGATCCAGACCGCTGTCCGCCTACTTCTTCCAGGGGAGCTTGCTAAGCAACGCCGTGAGTGAGGGCACCAAAGCGGTGACGAAGTATACCACATCTAAATAGAGAGAGTTCTACTCTCTGTACAAACAACGGGCCCTTTTCAGGGCCACACAAATATTTCAAGAAAGAATGCATTATGTAGTATAAGCATTATGATAAGCATTATGATAATAAATAAGCGTAAATAAGGAATAAATAAGCATATGAATGAACGGTGGAATATATTAAACAAATAATATTAAAATAAGATGCAATAAAATGCAATAACTTAAATAAATTAAAATAAGATGCAATAAAATGCAATAACTTAAATAAATTAAAATAAAATGCAATAACTAAAAGGGTGCGATGATTAGGCATGATCATGGAAAAAAGTATTGATGCGGGTCTATATTCGTGTGTTTATGAATGCATGCATAGAGTTATAAATAAATACTGAATAAGGGGAGTCGGGGGACACAGGAGGCAAAGAAAGTCCACACTAGCATGTTTGAGAAGGCAGGAGTAAGGAGGGGGGGGTGGTGTCTTGATTATTCATTCACACATGGTGCCCCTTTTCCTCAATTTTCTTTTACCTATAACTTCGGCACCCCATTGGTGTCTTCACTCACGCAGTGCCGTTATGAACAGCGCACCTTCCGATAAAAATAAATGACGGCACCCTATCACGCTTCGCGCGTTATGACAATAGAACAACCCAACCTGACCAATCACAAGAGCTCTGCGGACGGCGCCGTCGGGTTTGGGATCTCGCGTTGCCTCATATAAATAGCGATCATTTTTCAGCAGCAGTCACTCATCTCGTTTTTCTACGTTCGATTCGCAGACTTACCATCAGAACAACCATGGCACGCACGAAGCAGACGGCTCGCAAATCTACCGGAGGGAAGGCTCCCCGAAAGCAGTTGGCAACCAAGGCGGCCAGGAAGAGTGCTCCAGCCACCGGAGGCGTTAAAAAACCACATAGGTACAGGCCTGGAACTGTCGCCCTGAGAGAGATCCGCCGCTACCAGAAAAGCACCGAGCTTCTGATCCGAAAACTCCCATTCCAGCGGCTAGTGAGGGAGATTGCCCAGGACTTCAAAACAGAGCTCCGCTTCCAGAGTTCCGCCGTGATGGCCCTTCAAGAAGCTAGCGAGGCCTATCTGGTCGGGCTATTTGAAGATACCAACCTGTGCGCCATCCATGCCAAGAGAGTTACCATCATGCCGAAAGATATCCAGCTGGCCCGTCGAATCCGCGGAGAACGCGCCTAGAGCGCCAATGCACTACAGCCTGTATGGCATTCCAAAACGGCTCTTTTCAGAGCCACCATAACATCACGAAAGAATCACTGCTATAATATATATTAATACGATATGTAATATATAAATAATAAATAGAAATACAGAATCCTTTTGATAATTGATATATACAATAGAAACAATGCACATTTTACATAATACTGGGCCGTGATATAAGGTCGGGATTTTTTAATTACATATAGAAAGTTCATTAGAGGGAGCGGGAGAAAGGGGGGGGGGGGGTAATTACCTGTATTTGATGAAGAGTGAGTGCGTATGTCACATGCCACTGTCCATATATTGCCGTGCCTTGCACCATGACACCCTCTTCCCCTCTGTTCCTATTGAAATTAGAGGAAAAAAATAAACCATTGATAAAATCACAGGAACAGTCCATACGTAGTTTTAATCATTTTTTTTCAAATAAAAGAAATGGGGAATCGCCAGGTTTTCCTTTCTGTTATTTGAATGTAGGATTTATATAGGTTAGTCGGTATACTTTTCCTAATAAATATATTATATGGAGTACATAATCATTTCTTTTTTCAAGTGGGTTTCTTTGTAATTTTTTTAAAATAAGAATTCACTTGTCATTCTGTTATTAGAATATAAAATACATGTATTCGCTAATTCTATCGTATTTTACTCAGATCCTATGCAGCAATATTGCAACATAGTCACGAGCTTCTAAATTGAGTTGCGTGCTCGATTATTTCATATCAAATGTTGGTGTGCACGTCATCATTTTTTTCAAGAAAATGAAATAAGTGGTGCACGTGGAGGAGGAGGTTTAAATTGGGTTCCTCAGTCGATTAGTGGTGCACGTGAGGGAGTATGGTTAGCTAAAGTACAAAATGAGAATGAATGCGTCGCATGATGGCAGCATTCACGATATTCATTTTTTTTAGGCGCCCGGACCACGGACAGCGGTCAGCGTACCGCTGATTGGTTGATAGTCACAATAGCCCGGCGGTCAACGCGAACGCCACATCGCGTATAAAAAGGCAGAAAAAAGCAGTGAGTAGTCATTACACAAATGCACATTGCTCCGGTCTAATCTTCAATTCGCTGTCGTCTCATCTCATTAATAAAACATCATGTCTGGAAGAGGAAAGAGTGGAAAGGCACGAACCAAGGCAAAGACTCGCTCATCCCGTGCTGGTCTTCAGTTCCCAGTGGGACGTGTTCACCGATTTCTTCGCAAGGGCAGTTATGCACAGAGGGTAGGCGCTGGAGCACCCGTCTACATGGCTGCAGTACTGGAGTACCTGACTGCCGAAATCTTGGAACTCGCCGGCAATGCTGCTCGTGACAACAAGAAGTCAAGGATCATCCCTCGTCACCTTCAGCTCGCCGTACGCAACGACGAGGAACTGAACAAACTATTGGGTGGTGTGACAATCGCCCAAGGTGGTGTACTGCCAAACATCCAAGCCGTGTTGCTTCCAAAGAAGACTGCAAAATCAAGCTAGCTTGCTTCTACAAAACCAAACCAAACAACGGCCCTTTTAAGGGCCACTAATTATTCACGAAAGAATCTTGTTGTTTTTTATGTAAAATAAAGTTCCCCGATATCAAAATGTCCACATGGTCGAACACCCCCCCCCCCTCTCTCTCTCTCCCTCTCTCTCTATCTATCCCTCTGTCTCTTACTGGCTCTATACAAATAATAAGGTAAATAACGCAAAAATGGTTAACGAGACCTCAGTGAGGCTCAAGAAGTAAACGTAAAAAATGAAATGAAATGAAACGATTCTTACAAATCTGGCAATATGAAATTTGAAAAAAATGGGAGGGGTGTGGTCGAAGATGAAATAGTAGAAGTAGTAGAAGCAGTAGTAGTATACCAAAGTCAAGAAGTAACAAAAAAAAGTTTTGGAATGGCAAAACTTGTACCATTATTCAGATTACAATATATTATGTCGCAGATTGTTGTTGTCGTCGAGCGCCCCCTTGTGGCGAAATTTTCCTTGTCTCGGTGTTCTGCATGGCGTTATATTGAGAAGCTGTAGTTACTATGCTATACAATACTGGATAAAGATTTTTAATGTATTCATATACGTGTGTTTTAAAGTGGGTACGACGAAAAATATAGAAATAAATAGCGTTTAGAAATTCGAGTTTGTCTTCGAATAGGGAAATGACAGAAGCGGCAATGATGATGATGACGATGATGATAACAATGATAATAATAAATAATAATAATGATGATGATAATAACAATAAGAAGAAGAAGAAAAGAAGAAGACGAAGAAAAAGAAGAAGAAGACGAAGAAAAAGAAGAAGAAAAAGAATAAGAAAAGAAGAAGAAGGAGAAGAAGAAGAAAAAAAAAGAAGAAGACTCTTTTTTGAGTGAAGCTAGTGAAGCGGGCGACACAGTGGTGGTGGTGCTGGCAACCTGGGGAGGTTTCCTACCACGTACGCAACCATGACGTATAATGATGATTTCTCGGGGAAGGGGACACTTGTTTTGTTTACACCGCAACTGTAAATACGTATACCAAGATGGCTGAGAAGGATACCAAGAAGGCTCCTAAGAAGAAACCAGCGACCCATCCGCCTGCTGCTGAGATGGTTATGACAGCAATCAGCGAATTGAAGGAGCGGAATGGATCTTCGCTCCAGGCAATCAAGAAGTACATCGAGCAGAACTTCGATGTCCAGATGGACCGACAGCTCATATTCATCAAGAAGGCTCTAAAGGCTGGTGTGGAGAAGGGCAAACTTACGCAGACGAAGGGTAAAGGTGCTTCGGGGTCATTCAAGTTGAATGTGCAAGCAGCCAAGGCACAAGCAGCGGAGAAGGCCAAGAAGGAGAAAGAGAGAGCCAAACAGCAAGCACAGCGGGAGAAGGAAAAGGCGAAATCTGCAGCCCAGAAGGAGAAGAAGCAGAAGGCAGCCGCCGCTAAGAAGGCAAAGGCAGCACCAAAGAAAGTGAAGAAGCCTGCAAAGAAGACTAAGACCACTGAGAAGAAAGAAAAGAAAAAGACACCAAAGAAGAAAGTCCCTGCCAAGAAGTCGACACCCAAGAAGGCAGTAACCAAGAAGCCAAAGGCTTCGAACCCCAAGAAACCCGCAGCAAAGAAAGTAGCGGCAAAGAAATCCAAGTGATTTCTGCATAGCCACTTTCCAGTGCCAACAAAACGGCTCTTTTCAGAGCCACCAAATTTCCAAGAAAGAATACCTGTCTGTATGAAAAAAAATAATATAAAGAAATATTCTTATAGCATTGTCCATATTGTGGCAATCCTATGGTATAAACCTTAAAAAATGATGAAATGTGAGGATTGTGTATTCATTCAAATTATAAAGTAGCCACGGAATTATGAAATGTAACATTATAAGAAGAATGAAAAAGAAGGGGGTGTTTAAATGGTGGGCGGGATGTGAATGACATATAAAGGTATGAAAATGTATATGTACTAACTATCTATAAAAATTACATAATAGGAAACAATATATATATATATATATATATATGAATAAAATCGAAGAGACAGAATCAAAGGTCAAAATGAAGAAAACGAAATATATGCAAGTGCAAAGAATATGAGGGGGTCGGTATTACTGGAGGATTTAAAATGCATACATTTGAAATATTGCCTTATATTCGAGTACTATGTACAATGTCTTCCGAAAATTATGCGATTTTTTCCCCCCGAAGGATCATTATTCCGTGCGTTTTCAGGGCGGGGACTCTTTTCAGAAATTATATCGGCGTCGGCACAAGGGGGCGCTCTGAATTCGCCGGCGGGTCGGCGCGGTGACGAATTTCGTCACCCACGTCCGCAATCCGACCACAATTGCCGCTGCTCTCGCTTTTTAACTCATTCGCTCAGCGTAACATCCAGTCTTCAGTATCGTACACAACTAGCTCTCATTCATCAAGATGTCAGGTCGCGGAAAAGGAGGAAAGGGTCTCGGAAAGGGTGGTGCCAAGCGTCATCGCAAGGTTCTCCGAGACAACATCCAAGGTATCACGAAGCCTGCTATCCGCCGTCTAGCAAGAAGAGGTGGAGTCAAGAGGATCTCTGGTCTCATCTACGAAGAGACACGCGGTGTACTGAAAGTCTTCTTGGAGAATGTCATCCGTGATGCCGTCACCTACTGTGAGCATGCCAAGCGCAAGACTGTCACAGCCATGGACGTGGTCTATGCACTAAAGAGGCAGGGCCGTACTCTGTACGGTTTCGGCGGCTAATCTAACCATATGGTTATGACTACAAATAACGGCTCTTTTCAGAGCCACCACATGAGCAAGAAAGAATGCTGTTGATTTTAATTAATGACTAGATAATGATATAAATTAATCCGAGATTAAATGAATTTTATCTTTGCGTATATTGCAATGTAGGTCAAGAATGATTAGGGGATAATTTCAGATATTTATATGAATAATTTCAGATATTCATATACATGGTAATATATAAAAATATAAAATATCATGTACCAGTGAATACTAAATAACTTACAAACAGCACTATCATCATATTGCCTTAAACCGAGTGCGATTCACACGTAGCTAGCCAAAGAGGTGCGGGTCAGATTCAGAGTTGTGGTACGGTTTCGTTTTTTTTTAATAGCAATTATATAGGAATATTTACAACATTTGAACGAAAAGAAGAGTTCCATTACATAGCAACAAGATGCAAAAAATGTTGTTTTTTGTCATGACCAATGACGAACAAAAATATATTATTCATAGATCGCTGCAATATAACCTTGGTGAACTGTATACTTCGTAATGATCATAAGCAAGAAATATAAACAACACGGCAGCGATAAAAAATGTATGCATCATATGCGTTATAATGTAATTAAACGACTATGATATAAACGATAACTAGTGTAAAGTCTCGATTTCTTTCAAGTAATCGAACGGCCGTGGATATACTTGGGATAGGGCGAGGTAGGTAGAGAAAAGAGATTGGGTGACAGACGGAGAGAGAGTGAACATTTTTTTTACAGGAAAATGTTAGCCTTCGCCCCTGGTTATCTATCCAGGTCGCTGTTAAGTCAGATTTTGCCAACTAAAAAAAAAACGGCGTAAACTTCTTATTCTAGTTTAAGAAAATCCAGATCATTAGGCGTGGTTTTTTCGATTTAATTAAAATCAGGTACTTTTCAACGAGAGTTTGTGCCGTTAATTAGGAATAAGGAATATTTATCTTTATAGAGGAACATTTACAATAAAGATGAATTTGTATTTTGACAGGTTCGCAGGGAGGCATTTTTTGGTATGTCTTGATGAAGTAAATTGATAAGTAAAAATGGAAAAAAATATCACCATTTTCAATTTTCACGATACCCAGTTAAAAACCAGGTCATTATTTTGTGCAACTTTACCAGGAAAGGGAACAATTTTAATTCCACCCGATAAAAATTGTACAAGTTGTAACGACATATCGCCACTTGCCGTCAGTGGGCCTATTACATCACAACAAGTCGTCGCTTTCGTCTCCATCATCATAATTGTACTCTTTTCTATGTGGATATTGATTAAAAAACATATAGATTTCGCTCAGCATAGAGTTTAGCATATGTAATAAACTGGGATGTTGTCCTGTTTTCGAAAGAGTTTTTACTGATCCCTAAAGTCGGTCAAAACAAAATAAGAAGAAAATAGAATCACCACACTAATTGCTCACTTACAATACTCTGTCGCCATCTCTCGACCAGGGGCAGTACAGGCGCCAATTGGCCAATGAATGAAAGACCGGGGCTCATTTGCATACGGACCGAACCGCGCCGCACCCGGACGCGGTGTATAAATAGGGCCTATTGGGACGGTGCACTCGCATTAGCAACAGAATATCTGATCGACGCACACGTTTCGCTACATTCTTCACATACCAGCTTACATTCATCATGGCTCCAACAGGTCAAGTTGCCAAGAAAGGTTCCAAGAAAGCAGTCAAGGCGCCCCGGCCCAGCGGTGGCAAGAAAAGGCACAGGAAAAGGAAGGAGAGCTACGGAATCTACATCTACAAGGTCCTCAAGCAGGTTCACCCCGATACTGGAATCTCTAGCCGGGCCATGACGATCATGAACAGCTTCGTCAACGACATCTTTGAGCGAATTGCCGGCGAATCTTCTCGGCTGGCCAAATACAACAAGAAGTCAACCATCAGCAGTCGTGAGATCCAGACCGCTGTCCCGCCTACTTCTTCCAGGGGAGCTTGCTAAGCACGCCGTGAGTGAGGGCACCAAAGCGGTGACGAAGTATACCACATCTAAATAGAGAGAGTTCTACTCTCTGTACAAACAACGGCCCTTTTCAGGGCCACACAAATATTCAAGAAAGAATGCATTATGTAGTATAAGCATTATGATAAGCATTATGATAATAAATAAGCGTAAATAAGGAATAAATAAGCATATGAATGAACGGTGGAATATATTAAACAAATAATATTAAAATAAGATGCAATAAAATGCAATAACTTAAATAAATTAAAATAAGATGCAATAAAATGCAATAACTTAAATAAATTAAAATAAAATGCAATAACTAAAAGGGTGCCGATGATTAGGCATGATCATGGAAAAAAGTATTGATGCGGGTCTATATTCGTGTGTTTATGAATGCATGCATAGAGTTATAAATAAATACTGAATAAGGGGAGTCGGGGGACACAGGAGGCAAAGAAAGTCCACACTAGCATGTTTGAGAAGGCAGGAGTAAGGAGGGGGGGGTGGTGTCTTGATTATTCATTCACACATGATGCCCCTTTTCCTCAATTTCTTTTACCTATAACTTCGGCACCCCATTGGTGTCTTCACTCACGCAGTGCCGTTATGAACAGCGCCACCTTCCGATAAAAATAAATGACGGCACCCTATCACGCTTCGCGCGTTATGACAATAGAACAACCCAACTGACCAATCACAAGAGCTCTGCGGACGGCGCCGTCGGGTTTGGGATCTCGCGTTGCTCATATAAATAGCGATCATTTTTCAGCAGCAGTCACTCATCTCGTTTTCTACGTTCGATTCGCAGACTTACCATCAGACAAGTAACCAACCATGGCACGCACGAAGCAGACGGCTCGCAAATCTACCGGAGGGAAGGCTCCCCGAAAGCAGTTGGCAACCAAGGCGGCCAGGAAGAGTGCTCCAGCCACCGGAGGCGTTAAAAAACCACATAGGTACAGGCCTGGAACTGTCGCCCTGAGAGAGATCCGCCGCTACCAGAAAAGCACCGAGCTTCTGATCCGAAAACTCCCATTCCAGCGGCTAGTGAGGGAGATTGCCCAGGACTTCAAAACAGAGCTCCGCTTCCAGAGTTCCGCCGTGATGGCCCTTCAAGAAGCTAGCGAGGCCTATCTGGTCGGGCTATTTGAAGATACCAACCTGTGCGCCATCCATGCCAAGAGAGTTACCATCATGCCGAAAGATATCCAGCTGGCCCGTCGAATCCGCGGAGAACGCGCCTAGAGCGCCAATGCACTACAGCCTGTATGGCATTCCAAAACGGCTCTTTTCAGAGCCACCATAACATCACGAAAGAATCACTGCTATAATATATATTAATACGATATGTAATATATAAATAATAAATAGAAATACAGAATCCTTTTGATAATTGATATATACAATAGAAACAATGCACATTTTACATAATACTGGGCCGTGATATAAGGTCGGGATTTTTTAATTACATATAGAAAGTTCATTAGAGGGAGCGGGAGAAAGGGGGGGGGGGGTAATTACCTGTATTTGATGAAGAGTGAGTGCGTATGTCACATGCCACTGTCCATATATTGCCGTGCCTTGCACCATGACAACCCTCTTCCCCTCTGTTCCTATTGAAATTAGAGGAAAAAAATAAACCATTGATAAAATCACAGGAACAGTCCATACGTAGTTTTAATCATTTTTTTTCAAATAAAAGAAATGGGGAATCGCCAGGTTTTCCTTTCTGTTATTTGAATGTAGGATTTATATAGGTTAGTCGGTATACTTTTCCTAATAAATATATTATATGGAGTACATAATCATTTCTTTTTTCAAGTGGGTTTCTTTGTAATTTTTTTAAAATAAGAATTCACTTGTCATTCTGTTATTAGAATATAAAATACATGTATTCGCTAATTCTATCGTATTTTACTCAGATCCTATGCAGCAATATTGCAACATAGTCACGAGCTTCTAAATTGAGTTGCGTGCTCGATTATTTCATATCAAATGTTGGTGTGCACCAGTCATATTTCATTTTCTGAAATAAGTGGTGCACGTGGAGGAGGAGGTTTAAATTGGGTTCCTCAGTCGATTAGTGGTGCACGTGAGGGAGTATGGTTAGCTAAAGTACAAAATGAGAATGAATGCGTCGCATGATGGCAGCATTCACGATATTCATTTTTTTTAGGCGCCCGGACCACGGACAGCGGTCAGCGTACCGCTGATTGGTTGATAGTCACAATAGCCCGGCGGTCAACGCGAACGCCACATCGCGTATAAAAAGGCAGAAAAAAGCAGTGAGTAGTCATTACACAAATGCACATTGCTCCGGTCTAATCTTCAATTCGCTGTCGTCTCATCTCATTAATAAAACATCATGTCTGGAAGAGGAAAGAGTGGAAAGGCACGAACCAAGGCAAAGACTCGCTCATCCCGTGCTGGTCTTCAGTTCCCAGTGGGACGTGTTCACCGATTTCTTCGCAAGGGCAGTTATGCACAGAGGGTAGGCGCTGGAGCACCCGTCTACATGGCTGCAGTACTGGAGTACCTGACTGCCGAAATCTTGGAACTCGCCGGCAATGCTGCTCGTGACAACAAGAAGTCAAGGATCATCCCTCGTCACCTTCAGCTCGCCGTACGCAACGACGAGGAACTGAACAAACTATTGGGTGGTGTGACAATCGCCCAAGGTGGTGTACTGCCAAACATCCAAGCCGTGTTGCTTCCAAAGAAGACTGCAAAATCAAGCTAGCTTGCTTCTACAAAACCAAACCAAACAACGGCCCTTTTAAGGGCCACTAATTATTCACGAAAGAATCTTGTTGTTTTTTATGTAAAATAAAGTTCCCCGATATCAAAATGTCCACATGGTCGAACACCCCCCCCCCCTCTCTCTCTCTCCCTCTCTCTCTATCTATCCCTCTGTCTCTTACTGGCTCTATACAAATAATAAGGTAAATAACGCAAAAATGGTTAACGAGACCTCAGTGAGGCTCAAGAAGTAAACGTAAAAAATGAAATGAAATGAAACGATTCTTACAAATCTGGCAATATGAAATTTGAAAAAAATGGGAGGGGTGTGGTCGAAGATGAAATAGTAGAAGTAGTAGAAGCAGTAGTAGTATACCAAAGTCAAGAAGTAACAAAAAAAAGTTTTGGAATGGCAAAACTTGTACCATTATTCAGATTACAATATATTATGTCGCAGATTGTTGTTGTCGTCGAGCGCCCCCTTGTGGCGAAATTTTCCTTGTCTCGGTGTTCTGCATGGCGTTATATTGAGAAGCTGTAGTTACTATGCTATACAATACTGGATAAAGATTTTTAATGTATTCATATACGTGTGTTTTAAAGTGGGTACGACGAAAAATATAGAAATAAATAGCGTTTAGAAATTCGAGTTTGTCTTCGAATAGGGAAATGACAGAAGCGGCAATGATGATGATGACGATGATGATAACAATGATAATAATAAATAATAATAATGATGATGATAATAACAATAAGAAGAAGAAGAAAAGAAGAAGACGAAGAAAAAGAAGAAGAAGACGAAGAAAAAGAAGAAGAAAAAGAATAAGAAAAGAAGAAGAAGGAGAAGAAGAAGAAAAAAAAAGAAGAAGACTCTTTTTTGAGTGAAGCTAGTGAAGCGGGCGACACAGTGGTGGTGGTGCTGGCAACCTGGGGAGGTTTCCTACCACGTACGCAACCATGACGTATAATGATGATTTCTCGGGGAAGGGGACACTTGTTTTGTTTACACCGCAACTGTAAATACGTATACCAAGATGGCTGAGAAGGATACCAAGAAGGCTCCTAAGAAGAAACCAGCGACCCATCCGCCTGCTGCTGAGATGGTTATGACAGCAATCAGCGAATTGAAGGAGCGGAATGGATCTTCGCTCCAGGCAATCAAGAAGTACATCGAGCAGAACTTCGATGTCCAGATGGACCGACAGCTCATATTCATCAAGAAGGCTCTAAAGGCTGGTGTGGAGAAGGGCAAACTTACGCAGACGAAGGGTAAAGGTGCTTCGGGGTCATTCAAGTTGAATGTGCAAGCAGCCAAGGCACAAGCAGCGGAGAAGGCCAAGAAGGAGAAAGAGAGAGCCAAACAGCAAGCACAGCGGGAGAAGGAAAAGGCGAAATCTGCAGCCCAGAAGGAGAAGAAGCAGAAGGCAGCCGCCGCTAAGAAGGCAAAGGCAGCACCAAAGAAAGTGAAGAAGCCTGCAAAGAAGACTAAGACCACTGAGAAGAAAGAAAAGAAAAAGACACCAAAGAAGAAAGTCCCTGCCAAGAAGTCGACACCCAAGAAGGCAGTAACCAAGAAGCCAAAGGCTTCGAACCCCAAGAAACCCGCAGCAAAGAAAGTAGCGGCAAAGAAATCCAAGTGATTTCTGCATAGCCACTTTCCAGTGCCAACAAAACGGCTCTTTTCAGAGCCACCAAATTTCCAAGAAAGAATACCTGTCTGTATGAAAAAAAATAATATAAAGAAATATTCTTATAGCATTGTCCATATTGTGGCAATCCTATGGTATAAACCTTAAAAAATGATGAAATGTGAGGATTGTGTATTCATTCAAATTATAAAGTAGCCACGGAATTATGAAATGTAACATTATAAGAAGAATGAAAAAGAAGGGGGTGTTTAAATGGTGGGCGGGATGTGAATGACATATAAAGGTATGAAAATGTATATGTACTAACTATCTATAAAAATTACATAATAGGAAACAATATATATATATATATATATATATGAATAAAATCGAAGAGACAGAATCAAAGGTCAAAATGAAGAAAACGAAATATATGCAAGTGCAAAGAATATGAGGGGGTCGGTATTACTGGAGGATTTAAAATGCATACATTTGAAATATTGCCTTATATTCGAGTACTATGTACAATGTCTTCCGAAAATTATGCGATTTTTTCCCCCCGAAGGATCATTATTCCGTGCGTTTTCAGGGCGGGGACTCTTTTCAGAAATTATATCGGCGTCGGCACAAGGGGGCGCTCTGAATTCGCCGGCGGGTCGGCGCGGTGACGAATTTCGTCACCCACGTCCGCAATCCGACCACAATTGCCGCTGCTCTCGCTTTTTAACTCATTCGCTCAGCGTAACATCCAGTCTTCAGTATCGTACACAACTAGCTCTCATTCATCAAGATGTCAGGTCGCGGAAAAGGAGGAAAGGGTCTCGGAAAGGGTGGTGCCAAGCGTCATCGCAAGGTTCTCCGAGACAACATCCAAGGTATCACGAAGCCTGCTATCCGCCGTCTAGCAAGAAGAGGTGGAGTCAAGAGGATCTCTGGTCTCATCTACGAAGAGACACGCGGTGTACTGAAAGTCTTCTTGGAGAATGTCATCCGTGATGCCGTCACCTACTGTGAGCATGCCAAGCGCAAGACTGTCACAGCCATGGACGTGGTCTATGCACTAAAGAGGCAGGGCCGTACTCTGTACGGTTTCGGCGGCTAATCTAACCATATGGTTATGACTACAAATAACGGCTCTTTTCAGAGCCACCACATGAGCAAGAAAGAATGCTGTTGATTTTAATTAATGACTAGATAATGATATAAATTAATCCGAGATTAAATGAATTTTATCTTTGCGTATATTGCAATGTAGGTCAAGAATGATTAGGGGATAATTTCAGATATTTATATGAATAATTTCAGATATTCATATACATGGTAATATATAAAAATATAAAATATCATGTACCAGTGAATACTAAATAACTTACAAACAGCACTATCATCATATTGCCTTAAACCGAGTGCGATTCACACGTAGCTAGCCAAAGAGGTGCGGGTCAGATTCAGAGTTGTGGTACGGTTTCGTTTTTTTTTAATAGCAATTATATAGGAATATTTACAACATTTGAACGAAAAGAAGAGTTCCATTACATAGCAACAAGATGCAAAAAATGTTGTTTTTTGTCATGACCAATGACGAACAAAAATATATTATTCATAGATCGCTGCAATATAACCTTGGTGAACTGTATACTTCGTAATGATCATAAGCAAGAAATATAAACAACACGGCAGCGATAAAAAATGTATGCATCATATGCGTTATAATGTAATTAAACGACTATGATATAAACGATAACTAGTGTAAAGTCTCGATTTCTTTCAAGTAATCGAACGGCCGTGGATATACTTGGGATAGGGCGAGGTAGGTAGAGAAAAGAGATTGGGTGACAGACGGAGAGAGAGTGAACATTTTTTTTACAGGAAAATGTTAGCCTTCGCCCCTGGTTATCTATCCAGGTCGCTGTTAAGTCAGATTTTGCCAACTAAAAAAAAAACGGCGTAAACTTCTTATTCTAGTTTAAGAAAATCCAGATCATTAGGCGTGGTTTTTTCGATTTAATTAAAATCAGGTACTTTTCAACGAGAGTTTGTGCCGTTAATTAGGAATAAGGAATATTTATCTTTATAGAGGAACATTTACAATAAAGATGAATTTGTATTTTGACAGGTTCGCAGGGAGGCATTTTTTGGTATGTCTTGATGAAGTAAATTGATAAGTAAAAATGGAAAAAAATATCACCATTTTCAATTTTCACGATACCCAGTTAAAAACCAGGTCATTATTTTGTGCAACTTTACCAGGAAAGGGAACAATTTTAATTCCACCCGATAAAAATTGTACAAGTTGTAACGACATATCGCCACTTGCCGTCAGTGGGCCTATTACATCACAACAAGTCGTCGCTTTCGTCTCCATCATCATAATTGTACTCTTTTCTATGTGGATATTGATTAAAAAACATATAGATTTCGCTCAGCATAGAGTTTAGCATATGTAATAAACTGGGATGTTGTCCTGTTTTCGAAAGAGTTTTTACTGATCCCTAAAGTCGGTCAAAACAAAATAAGAAGAAAATAGAATCACCACACTAATTGCTCACTTACAATACTCTGTCGCCATCTCTCGACCAGGGGCAGTACAGGCGCCAATTGGCCAATGAATGAAAGACCGGGGCTCATTTGCATACGGACCGAACCGCGCCGCACCCGGACGCGGTGTATAAATAGGGCTATTGGGACGGTGCACTCGCATTAGCAACAGAATATCTGATCGACGCACACGTTTCGCTACATTCTTCACATACCAGCTTACATTCATCATGGCTCCAACAGGTCAAGTTGCCAAGAAAGGTTCCAAGAAAGCAGTCAAGGCGCCCCGGCCCAGCGGTGGCAAGAAAAGGCACAGGAAAAGGAAGGAGAGCTACGGAATCTACATCTACAAGGTCCTCAAGCAGGTTCACCCCGATACTGGAATCTCTAGCCGGGCCATGACGATCATGAACAGCTTCGTCAACGACATCTTTGAGCGAATTGCCGGCGAATCTTCTCGGCTGGCCAAATACAACAAGAAGTCAACCATCAGCAGTCGTGAGATCCAGACCGCTGTCCGCCTACTTCTTCCAGGGGAGCTTGCTAAGCACGCCGTGAGTGAGGGCACCAAAGCGGTGACGAAGTATACCACATCTAAATAGAGAGAGTTCTACTCTCTGTACAAACAACGGCCCTTTTCAGGGCCACACAAATATTCAAGAAAGAATGCATTATGTAGTATAAGCATTATGATAAGCATTATGATAATAAATAAGCGTAAATAAGGAATAAATAAGCATATGAATGAACGGTGGAATATATTAAACAAATAATATTAAAATAAGATGCAATAAAATGCAATAACTTAAATAAATTAAAATAAGATGCAATAAAATGCAATAACTTAAATAAATTAAAATAAAATGCAATAACTAAAAGGGTGCCGATGATTAGGCATGATCATGGAAAAAAGTATTGATGCGGGTCTATATTCGTGTGTTTATGAATGCATGCATAGAGTTATAAATAAATACTGAATAAGGGGAGTCGGGGGACACAGGAGGCAAAGAAAGTCCACACTAGCATGTTTGAGAAGGCAGGAGTAAGGAGGGGGGGGTGGTGTCTTGATTATTCATTCACACATGATGCCCCTTTTCCTCAATTTCTTTTACCTATAACTTCGGCACCCCATTGGTGTCTTCACTCACGCAGTGCCGTTATGAACAGCGCCACCTTCCGATAAAAATAAATGACGGCACCCTATCACGCTTCGCGCGTTATGACAATAGAACAACCCAACTGACCAATCACAAGAGCTCTGCGGACGGCGCCGTCGGGTTTGGGATCTCGCGTTGCTCATATAAATAGCGATCATTTTTCAGCAGCAGTCACTCATCTCGTTTTCTACGTTCGATTCGCAGACTTACCATCAGACAAGTAACCAACCATGGCACGCACGAAGCAGACGGCTCGCAAATCTACCGGAGGGAAGGCTCCCCGAAAGCAGTTGGCAACCAAGGCGGCCAGGAAGAGTGCTCCAGCCACCGGAGGCGTTAAAAAACCACATAGGTACAGGCCTGGAACTGTCGCCCTGAGAGAGATCCGCCGCTACCAGAAAAGCACCGAGCTTCTGATCCGAAAACTCCCATTCCAGCGGCTAGTGAGGGAGATTGCCCAGGACTTCAAAACAGAGCTCCGCTTCCAGAGTTCCGCCGTGATGGCCCTTCAAGAAGCTAGCGAGGCCTATCTGGTCGGGCTATTTGAAGATACCAACCTGTGCGCCATCCATGCCAAGAGAGTTACCATCATGCCGAAAGATATCCAGCTGGCCCGTCGAATCCGCGGAGAACGCGCCTAGAGCGCCAATGCACTACAGCCTGTATGGCATTCCAAAACGGCTCTTTTCAGAGCCACCATAACATCACGAAAGAATCACTGCTATAATATATATTAATACGATATGTAATATATAAATAATAAATAGAAATACAGAATCCTTTTGATAATTGATATATACAATAGAAACAATGCACATTTTACATAATACTGGGCCGTGATATAAGGTCGGGATTTTTTAATTACATATAGAAAGTTCATTAGAGGGAGCGGGAGAAAGGGGGGGGGGGGTAATTACCTGTATTTGATGAAGAGTGAGTGCGTATGTCACATGCCACTGTCCATATATTGCCGTGCCTTGCACCATGACACCCTCTTCCCCTCTGTTCCTATTGAAATTAGAGGAAAAAAATAAACCATTGATAAAATCACAGGAACAGTCCATACGTAGTTTTAATCATTTTTTTTCAAATAAAAGAAATGGGGAATCGCCAGGTTTTCCTTTCTGTTATTTGAATGTAGGATTTATATAGGTTAGTCGGTATACTTTTCCTAATAAATATATTATATGGAGTACATAATCATTTCTTTTTTCAAGTGGGTTTCTTTGTAATTTTTTTAAAATAAGAATTCACTTGTCATTCTGTTATTAGAATATAAAATACATGTATTCGCTAATTCTATCGTATTTTACTCAGATCCTATGCAGCAATATTGCAACATAGTCACGAGCTTCTAAATTGAGTTGCGTGCTCGATTATTTCATATCAAATGTTGGTGTGCACGTCATCATTTTTTTCAAGAAAATGAAATAAGTGGTGCACGTGGAGGAGGAGGTTTAAATTGGGTTCCTCAGTCGATTAGTGGTGCACGTGAGGGAGTATGGTTAGCTAAAGTACAAAATGAGAATGAATGCGTCGCATGATGGCAGCATTCACGATATTCATTTTTTTTAGGCGCCCGGACCACGGACAGCGGTCAGCGTACCGCTGATTGGTTGATAGTCACAATAGCCCGGCGGTCAACGCGAACGCCACATCGCGTATAAAAAGGCAGAAAAAAGCAGTGAGTAGTCATTACACAAATGCACATTGCTCCGGTCTAATCTTCAATTCGCTGTCGTCTCATCTCATTAATAAAACATCATGTCTGGAAGAGGAAAGAGTGGAAAGGCACGAACCAAGGCAAAGACTCGCTCATCCCGTGCTGGTCTTCAGTTCCCAGTGGGACGTGTTCACCGATTTCTTCGCAAGGGCAGTTATGCACAGAGGGTAGGCGCTGGAGCACCCGTCTACATGGCTGCAGTACTGGAGTACCTGACTGCCGAAATCTTGGAACTCGCCGGCAATGCTGCTCGTGACAACAAGAAGTCAAGGATCATCCCTCGTCACCTTCAGCTCGCCGTACGCAACGACGAGGAACTGAACAAACTATTGGGTGGTGTGACAATCGCCCAAGGTGGTGTACTGCCAAACATCCAAGCCGTGTTGCTTCCAAAGAAGACTGCAAAATCAAGCTAGCTTGCTTCTACAAAACCAAACCAAACAACGGCCCTTTTAAGGGCCACTAATTATTCACGAAAGAATCTTGTTGTTTTTTATGTAAAATAAAGTTCCCCGATATCAAAATGTCCACATGGTCGAACACCCCCCCCCCCTCTCTCTCTCTCCCTCTCTCTCTATCTATCCCTCTGTCTCTTACTGGCTCTATACAAATAATAAGGTAAATAACGCAAAAATGGTTAACGAGACCTCAGTGAGGCTCAAGAAGTAAACGTAAAAAATGAAATGAAATGAAACGATTCTTACAAATCTGGCAATATGAAATTTGAAAAAAATGGGAGGGGTGTGGTCGAAGATGAAATAGTAGAAGTAGTAGAAGCAGTAGTAGTATACCAAAGTCAAGAAGTAACAAAAAAAAGTTTTGGAATGGCAAAACTTGTACCATTATTCAGATTACAATATATTATGTCGCAGATTGTTGTTGTCGTCGAGCGCCCCCTTGTGGCGAAATTTTCCTTGTCTCGGTGTTCTGCATGGCGTTATATTGAGAAGCTGTAGTTACTATGCTATACAATACTGGATAAAGATTTTTAATGTATTCATATACGTGTGTTTTAAAGTGGGTACGACGAAAAATATAGAAATAAATAGCGTTTAGAAATTCGAGTTTGTCTTCGAATAGGGAAATGACAGAAGCGGCAATGATGATGATGACGATGATGATAACAATGATAATAATAAATAATAATAATGATGATGATAATAACAATAAGAAGAAGAAGAAAAGAAGAAGACGAAGAAAAAGAAGAAGAAGACGAAGAAAAAGAAGAAGAAAAAGAATAAGAAAAGAAGAAGAAGGAGAAGAAGAAGAAAAAAAAAGAAGAAGACTCTTTTTTGAGTGAAGCTAGTGAAGCGGGCGACACAGTGGTGGTGGTGCTGGCAACCTGGGGAGGTTTCCTACCACGTACGCAACCATGACGTATAATGATGATTTCTCGGGGAAGGGGACA